>NW_012136080.1:8742551-8757379 GCF_000956105.1 Propithecus coquereli
CATATATACTTATTGATAGCGATTGATTATTCTGAGTGGTGGCATTGTGAGATGCATTTATTTTGTGCTTTATGTTCTTGTCACAGATGGGAGCATGTTTATGCATAACATATACAAGCCTGTGATAATATTAGAACTGGAAAAAGATTATTGGCTTGAGAGTGAGGACACCTGGCATCTAGTTACTGTGTTGCCAATAGCAGGTAACCCCAGGCAGATTGTTAAAACATCCTAGTTCTCAAATCTGTCATTTGTTAAAGAAGAGGTTAGATTATGCCATTTCAAAGTTTTTTATAGCTCTATTATTTTACAGTTTAATTACCTAGCATGTGTGAATCACTATTCAAGGGAATATAAGATGGATAAGGTAGACTTAACCCTGAGGACCTTAATGTCTAGTCAGGAAGAAATAATTGTGTACATTTATAAATCCATATAACATGAGGAAGAATTTGCTGAGTGCCATGAGGGGTTAGGTTAGCAAAGGGAGGAGCCACATCTGGCAGAGTGAGTAGAAACATTTTCATGAAGGAGTTAGCATAATCAGCGTTATCTCTCCCACTCCCAGTTCAGCTGATTTTCTCCTCTATAATTTTCTCAATTGGTTTCCAATTTTATTCCATTAGTCGTTTGGATCATTATTAGTTTTTATTTCAATTTCCTCTGCAGAGAGCCCTGTCAGCAGCCCAAGAGTGACACAGAACTAGTGAAGTAGAATCCAAAAGAACAAATCGCAGCTCAGTTAACAAATATGTTGGCTAAATGCCGGCCTTAGTAGGAAACAGTCAGCCAAAATATTTATCAACAGGATTTTGATTCTACAGTTTGATTTAAATTTCTGCTCAGCTGAGTATGTGGTATATCTAGCTGGTTAACTCTGGAATTCTAATCAAAGTAGCAAGACAAATATCTGTGTTAATGTTGTAGTTGCTAACTTCAGATGGCGTGGCTCTTGAACACATTCAGACATCACCCTAAGTCCTTGGCAGCCCTTTAAGAAGCCCTTTAGGATGTTTATTAGCTAGCTTTTTGTATTGTGCCAGTTGAATGTCCCTGCATCCCCAGTTGGGCTTTGAGAACACAAATTCTGACAACCGTAATGATCCAACATTGGTAGGAAAATGCACATGGAGTTGTTTTTCAGTAGTAACGATACAAACAGGCATTCACGCCATCTCAGGAGGGCCTCAGGTGTCACTGTTTATCTGGATGTGGGGACACGTGCTGTGTTACCTCCTTGGGGAAACTTGCCAAAGAGTGGAGTTCCTTCCTTTTAATCTTTAATTCTCTCTCTACTGTCTCCCTCCTGCCTGCACCCATGTGTTTCTCCTGAACAGAGTTCTTCCCCAATCCATCAATACTTCCTAAGGAGGAAAAAATGCTGTCCTTTCAGTTTTTGAAACAAGTGTAGCCCCATCCCCATACTAAGCTTAGAATGGTCAGACTGTAAACATTGAGCTACTGCAGTAAGAGGGCAGTTACACAGAAAGCATCAGGCCTGCATGTTCAATCCCTGGCTGGGGAAAAAAAAGTATAGGGAATCAATTTTTGGTTTAGATTCCCATGAGGAAGTGATTGTTCCTTCCCAAAGAAGTATAAATTGCTTCTCATTTCACTGCCATGAGGTAAAGAAATTTCTAAATAGGAACAGAGCATAGGGTACTTAGATGTGTAACACAGGGTATTTAAAGAGCAAAATTACAGCACTAAGTAAGCACAGAAATCATCCATTGCTGTAGTGGACATGAAGATGGAACACCCAGATCTTCCTTCATGTTTGTTGCAGCTGGGAGTGCTGTCAGCAGACAGTCCTCGGCTGTCAGCCTCTTGCGGGATCACCTCAGTCCCAGAGTTAGCTATAAACTATAGAGAAGGAAATAGCATGATACAAAATTGAAGGTGGTTTCCTGCCAAATTGGGAGGACATAAAAGTTCTGCCTGGATTAGAGAAGCCCAGAGAGAGGGGGTGTGTGTGAAACACATGGCCTGCTCCCTCCCTCCTTCTGTAGGAATAGATGGAATAGAAACTACAGATGGGCTTGTGCTTGGGTCTTCCTAGAGTGCCTGGGCTGACTCGTCTACCTAAATAGATGAGAAATGGTGGAATGGCATCTTCAAAGAGAAGAGAGCGATGAGAAAGAGCATGTTTCAGTTTTCTGGTGGCTGAATATGATTTTGCAGAAGTTTCTGCAAAGAATGGGAACAGGCCAAAGGGCCAATAAGTTGAAAGGAAATGACACTTTGGATGAGAAGGGCATAGAGAGGAAGATGGCAGAGACCATGGACCATTAGCAGAAGGTACTAGAGCTCCACCAATGATCAAGCGGGATAATTTCCAAGGGCACTTAGTACAGTGGGTAGAGACATGGATTTCAGAGATGGCCAGCAGGAATCCAGATGACTGCACGAGAACTGGACACTCTTCCTCCAGTGTGCAGTTATACAAGTGCCCCTCTGAGCCTAGGCACTGTATTGGAAAGAGGACAGGAAGATTCTTTGAAAAGAGAAGATCATCTGGATAAGTTTGAATTTTGAATTGACTGCATTTAAATCCTCAATGGACTATTTACACCAACATGATTGCATTAACCTGGACAAGAATGTAGTAAACCAGAAGTGATAGTTACCTCCAACGGGCAAGTTAGGGTCTCCATCACCACCAAGTAGAACTGAGGGCTAGAAGCAAGTTATGTTCTATTGTATATATATAAAAAAGTCATATTTTTTTACATCTGAATTATCACTAAATAATTTAAGCCGCCTACATATATTTAAAAGTAACATGAAATGATTCAACCAGATGTGTATCTAAAAAGGATCCCATCATGGGAAGAAACAGAGACAATGCACAATATTTATCCACAGGGCAAATAAGGCATGTAAGAACAAACTACAAACTTAATAACCTGAGTCCTACACTGGTGTGCGAATGGCTGACTACCAACCTCCCTCCTTCCACCAATATGCAACGGTACCTTGGGCTGCCTGTTATCATCTCTGTACCTCTACTTGCCTGTTAATAGACATAGGTAAAACCCAACAATATTTATTGTAAACATATTGAGAAAATGCTAAATGACAGTAATTAGATTCAGAGAAAAACAAATCTTATCTCTACTACCCCCTTCTCCCTATACCATGTCCAATATGAGAGATTTCTGGAAGGTGAGGGGCAAAAGAGGGGAGAGGCAGGGCTGGAAGAAGTTCAGAGACTCTGCAGATTATTTATGCAGAAACTGAGTGGGACAGGGCTTGCTATTTGAATTATGCATGCTTCTGTTTTATCAAATCCATTCCTCCCCCACACATATTACAGAAGTTGTCATCTCTTATTTACACACTGCAGGGTATATTGCTCAAATAAAGAGGGCAAAGTGATATGGTACACACAGGAAAGAGAGTGTTTACATTTAAAGTATGAGTATTAATCATTTCAACACATTTTAGACATATTTTTTAAAGACGAAAGTAATGTGTGTTGACAACGTACACGGTGAAAAGCGATTTTTTTTCTCCTCTGCGATTCAGCAGGCTGTTCGGACAGGTAGCATGTTATTTCTAAACTGCAGTTTGAAATTTTCCACTTGTTCCAGCTTTTTGATCTCTCTGAGTCTTAGAGAAAAGCCTTGTATGCTTTTTAAATGGTGTAATGAGACCTCCATTGCAGGATCGCTGTGAGGATGAAATAATACACCATACATCAAGCACTCGACATGTGAGGCTGGCACACTGTAAGGGCCTTTCCCTCTGTGTTCCTTCTGTTCTGGTTTCCCTAACCTCGTATTACTGGAGGAGACCGTGGGAATGTTTCGCCATCAAGCCCTTACAAAGAGCATGGATTCTTTTTCCCTGACCTGCTCTGAATATGGCCTACATACCCAGACAAACGTCCCTTGGATGGAGCAGCTGGAAGATATGGGAAGCATGGGAAAGGTGAGCAGCAAGGGAGCAACATAAAGATGGAGAGGAAAAATAAGTTAGAAAGAAGCAGGTTTCCTCTCCATTCCCTTGTCATTTGTTTCCACCTCTGTACAAACTCCCATCTGCGCTCCGTGACCTCAGTCTGTGTTCCTGTTACAGCACATACAGTGTCTGCTCACTTTCTAAGGTCTCTGTGACATTTTGCTTGAGTCCTTCAAACAGATAAAAGCACCCTTTCCTCTATGAATGAGCCCAAGAATTTCTGTATGTTCCTTAAATGCCAAGTTCTCATTGCTTACTTTAAGTCCACTGTATCCTCCAGATTGTGAGCTCCTTGAAGTTAATACTATAATAACAATTGTTAATATGTTATTACTGTTTACTCTATGCCAAACAAGTCATTTTAGTAGATATCGTCTCATAAAATAGTCACAACAGCCTTCGGTTTCAGTGCTGTTATTATCCCTTTTTTTTACAGATAAAGGCTCAGGAAGGATAAATGAATTGAAGGTCACACAGAGCTATGAAGGAATAGAATGGGTGTTGGAATCCAGGCTATCAGTTCAGGAACCTAAGCTCTTAGGTACTGTGCTCTGATGTCCGTACCTCATGGCTCTTCCTACACCAAAGTCCCTCACAATGCCTGGCATAGAGTATTCAATGCTTGTTCGTTGTCTGATTTCAACCTTGGGCATTTGGGACATAATAGAATATGGAAAAATATAATTACTTCCTCTCCTATTCTTTATTTTTAAATTGTAGAACTTATATGCATAACTACATTGCGTCTTTTCCAGCCTCAACCTTCTTTCTCTTTCAAAGTTTTTCAGAAATGGCTCCCACATGACACTTAACGTATTCTGTGCACTACACAAGCCAACATTCGAGAAAGTGCAATTACTGTGAGCTATGAGTTTTATCTCATCTGCTACTCCCAGTTTATACCTTTATTATTTAATAATGATTGCTTTCCTTACTAGTTCTTTCATACTACACTACAACATCAGGGGAGATAAAAAGATGATTTGGGAAATCACCTAATAGAATGAGAAAAATAGACTCTTTCCATGTTCTATTAATTTATAGTCATTGGATTTAAGTCTTGCTTAAAAACCTTAGAAAATTGATTTAAAATACTGACCTCTAACTATATATGACTGTAGCATCATCATGTCCCCCACCATCATCAACTTACATTTGAATATTAATTCTGTGCAAGATATCATGCTCAGCCTTTTAAATATATTATCTCACTTAATCTTTACAACACCATGAAGTTTTTTTTTTTATTAACCCATTTCACAATGAGGAAACTGAGGCTTAAAAGAGATAAATATCATACATCAGGTTTATATCTAAGCAGTAGACTCAAGACTCAAACCCAGTTCTCTCTGGTATCAGAGGTTTTGTTCTTTATTATGCACTTCTGCTTTCCAGAGTTTACACTGCTCACTTATTTAATGGTAGCCAAATTTTCTGAAGGCTAAGCATTAACTATAACATAATCCTATTAATCTACTTTACTCTATTATGTGAAACAGGCCACACCTTTGAGAACCCACGACAGTCAGGAAGCACAGAGGTGGAATATGATCCAAGGCAGTTAAAATATGTCTATTTCTCCATTTTTTTTTCTTTTTTACTGACATTGGATAAAGCTTTTCAGCTGCATCCCTGATTTTATCCTCAGTTCTGCAAAGTTAACTGGAATTAAATTTAGCACTTGAAGCCTGATAGCATAGAAGTCAAAAGAATAGGGATTAGAGCCAGAATTCTAATTTTTACAAGCTGTACAATTTTGGGCAAGGCATTTAACATTTCTGTGCCTATTTTCTATATGTAAAATGGGGGAAATAAAGTACTTGGCTCATGGAATTACTGTAATGAGTTAATACGTGTAAAACACTTAGAAGTTCTTGACACTTAGTACAAGAACAGTATATACTGTTCAAGAACATCTAGTACAATTTCCAGATCGAAGAGGCATTCTTTTAGTACAGATCTTCTGGAATGAGCTGGCATCTCCTTCTCCCCTTACTGCTGAGACTTCCAGAACTCTTAAGGAAATAAATTACCAGAAATCCCCTGTGGGTTCAACAACCTGGATTCTTTTCCTCTTCACTCACTGCTTTGTTGTCAGAACTCCATCTGTAAAACCCATCACATCCCTCCAGTTTCCCCAGCACAGCCTGATTCCCTCTTATCCCCATTCTTTGCCTATTGGCAGGGAAAACCCATCTTATAATAGATGTAGTAAGAGAGATGCTAAGGGCTTGGCCTTGCTCAGGAGATGGATGAAGGCAATGAATCAGAGTAGAATTTATTAGGAATATATACAGATGGCATGGAAAAGATAGAATAAACTGGCTTCTTCATGAACTCATACCCACACAGTAAAGACATGGATGTTCGTTTTTGAGTTCAGACCTTAGTAGGGAAGCGAGAAAGTATTTCCCTACATCTTTCACACTGGCAAATGGCTTCAGATGGCAGGCTGCTCATTGGGATGTTCAGTTCAGCTTCCTAAGCTGAACCTACATGTGGCCTCTCCATGTGGCTACTAGAGCTTCCTCACAATATGGCAGCTGCTAAATCCAAGAGTGAAAACCCCCAGAAAACCAGGCAGAAGCTATTTCCTTCATGATCTTGCTGAAGAAGTTGCATAGCATCACAAGCCCACCCAGATCCCACACCTCGAAGGGAGGGATATCAAAGTCATATTGTAGAAAGAGCATGAAGGATGGTCACACAAGCTGCCACATCTCCTCCTGGACTCTAACTAATTTGGTCTAATATTCTCTCTCAGGCATAATAGCATCTCAACACTGGCTCCCCACAGATGTGTGCTTCTGCCATTGCTCTCCTGGATGCCAGTATCCTATGGCTTCTGCCTCATCTTCCTCTGTGGCCAGGCCCTGGGTCTAGCTGCCCACCTGTGCTTGGGTTTGCTCACCACCACTGTTCCCTCTGAATGTCAGCTTTGTCTGATATGCGTTTCATACATATGCCCTTCACCTCCCTGTCTCTCCTCCAACAAAGAAGGAAATTTCCTTTATTTCAGTATCTTTAGTCATAACTAGAATGATTAGTTCCAGAAACTAATATTCTGAATAAGTTATCTTCCTGCAATTCTAGGCATATATGATTAAGCATAACTGAATGCATTGCTGGCTTGTTCGTGCAGAGCGTAAATCTGATTATTTTCTGACTTCAGGCAGAACTGGAAAGAGAATCGGGGGTCAGTAGGCAGTTAAATTCAGGGCTGCCACTAATCAGGTGTTAGAGTGTCAAAACAATAGGGGTTCACTCAAATCCCACAGAGCCTGGGTTTGTCCAGGTGGGTGCATTGAGTGTTAAGAGAGCATAGAAGAATCTGAAGGTTACATATCCAAGTTAGAGACCCAATTATTTAAGAAATGCCAGGCCGGGCGCGGTGGCTCACGCCTGTAATCCTAGCACTCTGGTAGGCTGAGGCGGGCGGATTGTTTGAGCTCAGGAGTTCGAGACCAGCCTCAGCAAGAGTGAGACCCCGTCTCTACTAAAAATACAAACAAATTAGCCAGGCATGGTGGCGCATGCCTGTAGTCCCAGCGACTCAGGAGGCTGAGGCAGGAGGATCGCTTGAGCCCAGGAATGTGAGGTTGCTGTGAGCTAGACTGACGCCACGGCACTCTAGCCCAGGCAAAAGAGTGAGACTCTGTATCAAAAAAAAAAAAGAAATGCCACTATTTTGAAAGAGTAGAAAAAATTCAAATGGTAAGAGAAAACAGATGTGAACGGCAGCAGACGGGCTATTAGACAAGCTATAAGGAAGAAAATTATGACCATGACCTTAAAGATATAATTTTGCTTGATTTTTAAAGACTACTTGGAATATACCAACAAAATGAAAGAAAAAAATTAAAACCTCCTGTTTGCTCATACGTCAAAGATAAGCAGTATGTATATTTTAGTAAGTCGTTTTCTGGTAAATTTGTGCATATAATAACATATTTTCCATTGTTTTAACAGAAATTGGATCATATTATCCCTACAGTTAAATATCCTTCTTTTTAAGCAGCATTATTTCATGATCTATGACATTAAATATTGTTTGCAGATCTCATTGTTATTGGCCGAACACTACTGAATTATACGAACATAATTTATATGATCACGTCCCTATTGTACATGTAGGTTGATTTCATAGTTTTCATATTTTCACTATTATAATTAACATTGTGAGGAGCAGCCTTCTCTACACACAAGGTTTACATATTCATTAGCTCCTATTTCCACTGGCGTCCATAAGGGATTTAGAGCATCCCTCACCCACACCCTCAACAATGATGGATATTATAGTTTTTAAAAACCTAAGCAATATCATAATTGAAATTTTGTATCTTATTTTAATTCACACTTATTTATTATCAGAATGGAACATTTTAATGTGTTTATTAGCCATTTAAGAGTCTGCTTTAGGAATCGTCTATGGAATTATCCATAGCCTGTGCACATATACCTACTGGAGTGTGATAATAACATTTGAAGCATGAATTTATGTATCACTGAGGAATCTCAATTGTAAGGAAAAAAAAAGGACTATGTTAAAAGGATTTGAGTTACTTACAGCATCTGTAAGAAGGCTTGGAAACCAATCTTGAGGCTAAGCAGCCAGGGAAAATGACTAATGCCCTCCCTTTTCAGCTGGTTCTAGTAAAGAAATTACTGCCACAATGTCAATTGCCACCAGAGAGAAGGAGCCCCTTGTTCCTTGTGTCTTATTTAACTAGCTTTTGAGTCCAAGTCTAGCATTGACATGACGAGTCCACAGAGCCTGAGATTAATGGGAGGGAGGAGGTTTTTGTCCTCTCCAAAAACTCCTAAGAAGGAAATTTCCCAAATGTAGAAAAAGGCTTGGAGAGGCTGGACAGCTGAAACCAGTGTGACACGTCTGCCATCCTTGACAGTGGGGCTTCTTCTCTACCTCTTTGCCCTTGGCTTGGCCCACAGTAATAAGGTGAAACAGAAATCAGCGATGACATAGGTATAAGATAAAGTCATCTCTCAGTGACACTTGCAAGGATGATGTTATTTATGCCTCATTACAACTTACTAATTGATTAGACGTTCCTTACAGGCAGCACTGCCTGTATTCCCCACAGCACTTAGAAGATGCCTTGCATGCCCTCCTTGTGGGATGGATTGATTAAGACTTCCAAGTCCAAAGGAAACACGGCGTCATGCATGCTTCTTTTGAGAAAGGGCGCTAATACCTCCAGACTAAACTTACTCGGCCATGCAGGCCAGCAGGCCTGCAGCCAGCAGCAGGCCAGATGTTCACAGCTGAGAGCACATATTCATGCTGTTGACAGAGTCATTGGTCTTGCCACTTATTTCATCTAATGAGATGGGAGATCAACTGGAAACAAAATCCTACAGTATAATCAATCAGCCACATAGTTTACTTGTTCTCTTCTTTTGTACTAAATTCTTATAATTTAATGTTGCCTTGATATCCATTTTGAATATAGGTTTAACTTTCTCATACCAGAAGCAGGGCTCAGTCATCCTTGACACAGTTTTCAGTTCTATACCGCAGCCAAATGGTGCAAGTCAGTGGCCAGAGATAAGAACTCACAGGCGTCTCTCCCAGTCAGCAGACTGGGCTCCTCACTTTACTGCAGCTTCCTTTAAAGGGACCATTCAGGCATTTGCCTGCAAACTTAGAGTGGCCCACACCTGTTCCTTTATGTTAATATGTACTGTTAGTTGACAGGCTTGCTCGCTCTCCTTCTGCCTGACTCTTCACTCCTGCCTCACATGACCTGGGGATGGAAGACTGCCCTCCTCCTCATTGCACACTTCCTGCCCAGGATCTACAAGTAAAAATCTTTGAATTGGTTTTCCATTGTGGTATGTTGAATTGGCATCTTCCATCTAAAGAACTAGGGGCTTCCCCAGACCAGGTTTTCCACAGGACTCCAGGGGACCATAGGGTGGAGCCCCCAGTGCCACAGTGATGGTCAGGCCACATAAACTGGACACGGGTCTGACGACAGCCACAAGGGTGTCTGCTGGTATAAACAATCTTCCGTGTGAGGGACCCCCGGTCATGCATCAGACAGCTAGGCATTAGGCCATGTGCCAGGTACAAGAAGTACCTGGTGAAAGGCACACTGTAAACACCCATGTCCAGCTCCCTTTACTTCTTGTTAGGGCAGCGTTGCTAGCTGCCCTGAGGCTGGAACCCTAATTTAGCTGGGGGGCTCTCAAAACACCTTCCTTTAGTTACTTCTATTGCCCAGAGCCTTTCTGCTATTGTATCGATGATTTTTAAGGCTTTAATCACCTTAAGTTAAGCTCATAACTCTAATGTTAATTTAACTGACAGTTCCTGGGCACCTACCGTGTCTACATCCAAGGCTTTCAAAATCTAGGTTATTGCTGAGCATGTTATGTTCTACCTGGAATTTATGCTACTTAGACGATCCAAATAATTCTAGCTAAAGAACTCCAAATTCAGCGGGATAGTCCCCCCTTCTGGGCCATTCTCTACCCTTCGCCATCCTGCTCTGGGCCCCAAGATTGATCTTGCCCTCTGGCTTCTAACTGGGTGTGGCCAGTAGAGGGCAGCAGCAGGGGACTGAGCGTGAGGCCAGGGCTTATTCTCCCAGCTCCTGCCCTGACTTCCCCTGCCTGGCAGCCCCTGCACATAGCTCTGTCTCTCCTTACAGCGACCACTTTCTGTCTTTGCCTCTCCAGGCCCCAGGGTGGCAAGTGCCCCTGGGCATTGCACCATTCCCATCTACGTAAACTCCACTCATTTTGCGCAATTTGACAGGCCATCTCTCTGGCCATGATCCTCACTGACGCACCAACTAATAACACAAAAGTATTATGCTACTCTAGGAGATGATCTTTTTTTTTTTTTTCACTTTTAAAATCCTATCCTCATGTCTGCAATTTATTTTGAAATACATTTAAAAATACGGGTTGATTGGCCGGGCGCGGTGGCTCACGCCTGTAATCCTAGCTCTCTGGGAGGCCGAGGCGGGCGGATTGTTTGAGCTCAGGAGTTCGAAACCAGCCTGAGCAAGAGCGAGACCTCGTCTCTACTAAAAATAGAAAGAAATTAATCCGACAACTAAAAATACATAGAAAAAATTAGCCGGGCATGGTGGCACATGCCTGTAGTCCCAGCTACTCGGGAGGCTGAGGCAGGAGGATCGCTTGAGCCCAGGAGTTTGAGGTTGCTGTGAGCTAGGCTGACGCCATGGCACTCTAGCCCGGGCAACACAGTGAGACTTTGTCTCAAAAAAAAAAAAAAAAAATACGGGTTGGTGGATATAAATGTGATAAAGCAAATATATTTAATAGTAAAGAAATAATGGTAGAATCTTGGCGGTAGATATTTGGTTGTTTTTTGTAAAGTTTTTTCAATATTTTCTAGATGTTTGAAAATTTTCACAATAAAATGTTGGGAAAAAATTCAACCACCACAAATATGGAGGAGACTTAAGAAATTATAAAGGAATGCGACAAGTTTGCTGAAATGGACTACTGGTTAAAAAAAAAAAGTGAAGTGCCAAACCAGATGATTGAAATTGTCTAATAACCATCAAAGAAATTGAAAAAGTTCACAAAATATTACCCCTTAATGCCATGCTAGGTCCTTTTGGTCTTATGGATAAGTTCTTTAAAGTGTTAAAGGAATTGATAAGCCCAAAACTGTATAATCAGTACAATTTTTATTTGCATTTTTCATTATTTATTTGGGAAAGATCCCCCCAAATGAAATGACTAGTAAAGTGTAGGAAAATGTTTATGTATCTAAAATCTCTTGACCAACTTGTAGTGGGCATAACTAGCAGTGTGTTGTTACTGCATAGCTCTCTCCTGTCCTGTGGCCAAGCTGCTCTCTATATAGGTCCTGTACACGCTCCTGTACACATGTTCCTGAGAATTTAAAAAATATACAGGGATCTATAGAGTTCTGTAGTATGTGGAGTAGGAGCCCTTGATCTTTCCAGGCAGTAAGATTCCAGCTGATATCTGAGTGACAGGAGATGTCAAGTATTTGAGCATCTTTTATGTGCCAAGTATTGTATTGGCACTTAATGTTTTTTTTTAATTTTTTTTTTATTTCATCATATTACGGGGGTACAAATGTTAAGGTTACGTATTTTGCCCTTGCCCCACTCGAGTCAGAGCTTCAAGCGTGTCCATCCCCCAGACAGTGTGCACTACACTCATTAGGTGTGACTATACCCATCCCCTCCTCCCCCTTCCCACCTGCCCGACACCCGATGGTGTCGGCAGTGCCGACAGTGCCGGCAGTGCCAAGCCATCTCTCTCAGTGTGCTCTGGCAAAGCAAGATGGTGGTACACGTTTTTGACATCTGTTGTGATGTCCATTGCCAATTTGAGAGGAAATGGATGGTAAAGAAAGGTAACTCATGAAGAATTAGAATGCAGATAGCAGTATTACCCAATAATACAGGAGTGCTTTGTAGACCTGCTTACTAGAATGAAGAGGTTAAGGGGAGGATTGTCTCTTGATTTGTCTATTCTTCTTTAAAACTTTTGGTTTTATAGGCTAAGCAACCTTTTTAAATTTTCCCAGATCTGATCACTCTAGGGAGGCTTCATAATAACCGTACATAATATTTTGCTCAATCATTGAAATCTCAGACTTTGCTACCACATGAGTTTCCAGGAAAGGGAAGTGAGACCAGGGAAAGTATGTTCAGAGAATGAGTGACACAAAAGAGGACAAGTTCTGCAGCTCTCATAGGACAGCAGAAGCTGCCAGGCCACAGCCTTTGTAAATAACAGTAACAACAGTCCCAAAGGGATTTGGGACTCATAGCACTTAGAAATAACAGGCCTGTTTCAAAAGGTCACATATGACCAAAGTCATATCAACTGACATGAGAGTGGCTCCACAGCAGTGTCACCACTGCCATTTTTCAGAACCTGAATGGGAGGCCTTAGGCCCAAGGTCCTGCTAACAATTATAGATGGCAGGCCACACTCTGTGTCCCTCAGGGGGAGGTGCATGAACACAGGGACCCATGCACGTCTTTCCTGCCATGGCTGAGAACAAGCCCGACCACAGAAGTCAGCCTGGGAAAGCACATATGATGATAAAGAGAAGACACACTGATGCCTACAGAGAAATATTCCCCAAGCAATTATACCAGGGGCATGCCAAGCAAGGGACAACATAAATGCAGAACCTAGAAAAATAAAGGAACAGGAAAGGAAATGCATGCTGTTGCAAAGAGTCTTAACATGCAAGCATACATTTTGGGAGAGTTATCAAAGATAGAATGTAAAAGCATACAAACTTTGGAGTTAAGTCTAAGTTAGAAAGTCAGTGTGGTCACTTACTACTCATGTTACATTGGACAAGTTATATGTAAATAAACCTTTCTGAACCTCTGGTTTCCCATTCCTAAACTGAAATACCACCACTTAAATCACAGCTTTTCTGTAAAGGTTATTTTAAATAATATATTAAGTGCTACCACATGTACTCACCATCAAATTGGTATTAACTGATCAACACTTAAGTGCAGATATAGTAGTAACATTCATCGGGTGTCGGGCAGGTGGGAAGGGGGAGGAGGGGATGGGTATAGTCACACCTAATGAGTGTAGTGCACACTGTCTGGGGGATGGACACGCTTGAAGCTCTGACTCGAGTGGGGCAAGGGCAAAATACGTAACCTTAACATTTGTACCCCCGTAATATGATGAAATAAAAAAAAAATTAAAAAAAAACATTAAGTGCCAATACAATGCTTGGCACATAAAAGATGCTCAAATACTTGACATCTCCTGTCACTCAGATATCAGCTGGAATCTTACTGCCTGGAAAGATCAAGGGCTCCTACTCCACATACTACAGAACTCTAAAGATCCCTGTATATTTTTTAAATTCTCAGGAACATGTGTGCGCATGTGTGTGTCAATGTGAATAAGCAGGGAGGAGATTTAACTCAATAAATCAGATTATAAAAATGTAGCTTTTTAAAATTTCTAGTAACTCATCTCATCTTTTTCCCAGTTTTGGAAGAAAATATGCACACACCAATTAAAAGTAACGCTCTTTCATTAAAAGATACTTTCTAGTTATTTCTACTCCTTTGGGTAGGTACTCTGTCAACTCAAGTGTCAAATTCCCTGTCAAGGCTGTTGCTTGATTTTCCTAAGGCTCTCCCTACTTTTCTCACTTTTGTAAGAGCGTGTCTGGGAGCAGAGGGAAACTCGTGTGCTCCTGGCAGCAGAAGAGGGGGGTCTGGTCCTGCATTGTCCTTCTTTGTGGTCCCTGTTAAACTCGAGGATTTGAGTTCACTCACTTAGGATTTAGGCAGTGGGTCCCTGGCCTCAGTGCAGCTGTGGCTCTGCACAGCTGGGGTGACCTGTGGCCGCTTAGACTCATCTCCTAAACCTTTACCTTCCTCACCCTGCAGAAAACTTCATGTCCACTTGTAATTAGACAGCACCTCCTCTATGCTCATAGTCTGGATCTACACCAGAGTTCAGAATAAAATTCCATAATCGTTGCCAGATAGGCTTGTATCTTATGTAAATGGAGCTTCCGTACCTCAGTAAATCTTTCTAGTCTTCAAGAATCAAAAGTTGCACATTAATTCTCTCCTATTGCTTTATGGTTTTAATAATCCCAACTTTCCTTGAGGCAAAGGTTTCCTCTAGTTGAATACGGAGGTCACAAGCAAATATAAAAGAGGAAAATATATTAATATATCCCAAAACATTCTCATTGTATCGATATCTGTCTCTTTTCCCATTCATTTCTCACTCTTCATCTCATCACATTAGTCTCCATTCCAGAATGATAATTCTCATTTAAGGGAGCATTAGTTTTAAACTGACTTCCTTCAAGCCTTCAATATGCT
>NW_012136080.1:8761554-8762796 GCF_000956105.1 Propithecus coquereli
AAATGCAACCATTTAATTTTGAAGAATTTGTTTGGGCATCTGCTTATAAAGACCTGCACTTCCAGACATCTGCTTAGCTAAATCCATTATCATCTATCTGGTTATATTTGTCATCATTATCTCTCTAGCCAAGGCTGATCCTTTCTAATAAACAGATATTGAGTTCATATAAAATAAAATTTATCGTAAGTTTCTTCCTGCACTTGGTCTCATATATCTGCTTTTCTAAGTCTCCCCCTGCCTGAATAGCCACTGAAACCAGGAAGATATTTGACATTTAAACCAATAGGTAATTTTCTTTGACTGGTTCTTCTATTTGCCAAGATATTGTGCTTTTCTCTAACATAGGTCAGGAATTTTTGATAACATAATCTGATACAGATAAAAGGAAAATGACCAACCTTGAGGTTCTATCCATAAAATCTATTTAAGTCAGCAAACATCTCTGGGGCACCCGCTATGTGTAGAACCTAGGGAGACATAAATGTTTCCCTTTACATGTTTTCTACACAGTTATCTCTTGTATAACAATCATGTACTCACTCTATCCAAGTTAAGACGTTTTATAAAAGGCAAAATATTCCAAAATGCCACTGTGAATGAGCCAGGGAAACAAAGGCATCATACATTCTAAGATTCTGTAGTTGGACAGAATATGATGAATCTGCACTGCTGTCTGGAAGATGGAATGTTCACACCCATTTTCTGCACTAAGGTATTGGAAGAGGAATAGAATATCCATATAGATGGGAAACATAAGAGGTAGAAAGAAAACCTACTGAGAAATGATGGAACCTTAGAAAAGCTGTCCACAAAAGGATTTTCCACATATGGTCTTTTCTGCCTAATAACAATAATTGTTAATATTTATTGAATGCTTACACCGTGTACCAGGCACTATTCTAAGGCTTTGTATGTCTTAAAGCATTTATCCATCCCATGAGGTAGAGGTTATTGTCCCCATTTTACAGATGAGCAAAATTAAGTACACAAAACTTACCCAATATCCACAGTTAATAAATGGCAAAGCTGGGATTTGAACCTAGTCAGGTTGCAGAGTCCATGATCTTCCCCATGATGGCATATGATTTCATTCATTCAGTAAAATAAGAGGATATATTTTATCAATTACTTCTATTTACAATATACAGTGTTTCAAGTGTACATATCAATGTCCCCTGACTTAGATCATGTGTTCATACCACCTCGAAGCATGTGTCAAATCTCTGCCTCAAAGATTGT
>NW_012136080.1:8762846-8769626 GCF_000956105.1 Propithecus coquereli
TGGTGGAGGGATTAGCACATGGATCATTGGACACAACAGAAAACCCAGAAATAGACCAACACACGTATGCCCAACTGATTTTTAGCAAAGGTGCAAAAGCAATACAGTGAAGGAAGGACAGCCTTTGCAACAAACGGTGCTGGAACAATTGGACAGCCTTAGGCAAAAAAAAAAAAAGCCTTGAATTTAATATCATACCTTTTATAAAAAATAACATCTAAACACAGAAGCACTTGAGCTAGGCTGACGCCACGGCACTCTAGCCGGGGCAACACAGTGAGACTCTGTCTTAAAAAAAAAAAAAAAAAAGCCTTGAAGAGGATTTTTGCCCAGACCCTATTTGGCTCATCTAAACACAGAAGCACTTGAGAAATGCAAAATTCTTTAATCACTCCAAATTGCCCAAGCACAAACCAGGCCAAGAGCTTCAACTGCTTCTAAAATAAGATGCAGGTGTTCTGAAAAATCTACAAGCAGCCTGCTCATTTTCAATTACTCTTCACTCCACGTGCCCATAGGGGAAGGAGGGTTGAAGAAGGCATTTTCCATCACAGCCTCACTAGTGGAATAAGAGTGGTGATTCCAAAAAAAGAAAAAAGAAACAAACAGAGATACCATCCACATTCTCTTTCTGTTTTAGCTGCCCAACTAAAGTCGGGGGAGAAAATACATTTCCTCAGGAAACTCCTCACTACAATCCTAGTGGCAGATTGCATCATTGATCCCAATTTTTCACCCTTTCTGAATCCACACCCTCTGCCAAGTGATTTTGAGGTTGCTGTCACTGAAAGCACACAGTTTATTTCTCTGCATCTTGCCTATGAGTTTGTTCATGTTACTTGCTTCGGCCATAGAATGAAGCAAAAGGGACAGTGTGTCATTTCTGAGCCCAAGCCTTAAGTGGCCTTGTGTGATTCTTCTTGTTCTCTGAGACTTTCACCATCCCCAGAAGTAGAATATGGACTGGCCAGCCCTCTGGTCCCAGGAGGAAAATGAGAAATTCAAGGAACAGAGTCGTCCCAACAAAACAGATGTGAAGGAACCCTAAATCATCTGGCTCTCAGTCAACCATGGACACCTGAGCTAAGTAAAGTCCTAATTGTTCCACAGCATCACTGTAGCAATAGCAAACCGATACAATACTAAACCCAGTCATCAAGAGGTAGGAGTACCCCATTGTTGGTCTGGGGCTAAAAATCTATTTTTCAGTGTGAGTACAGGTGCTATATTACATTGCATATAAAATTTGCAATATTCATGACTGGCATCCCCTTAATATTGGAGTATCACTTTGGCTGCTGCAGTCTGCACAATCTATCATTTCCATTTCTCTGAATTTTAAAGCACTTTTCAGTTTTTTGTCTAAGATCAGGATTTCTCTCATCAACGTAATGTTAACTAGATCTTAAGATAGTGATTGCTTTTTGAAAAAAGAAAATGCTCTCTAAGGGTTCTTGATGTACGGTTATGACACCCCCAGAAAAAAGTGAACCTTCCCCCATGGGGACTGTGTCTATAGAAACCGAAGGCATTCTGCTGACTGTCCTAGGAGTGTATAAGTAAGCAGACAATGTGGAATTTGAATTCAAATCTACTAGCTGTTTGGCCTAGGACAAGTTGTTCAACTTCTTTGAGTCTCAATTATTTGATCTATAAAATGGGACCTCATGGGGGCAGTTAAATTAGGTAAGGAATATATTAGTAGAACACCCAGCATGATGCCTGACACATGCTGATAGAAGATACTCAATAAGTGCTCTTTTCTCCACCACCCTGACTCCACTTCTCTTATGCAAGGAGCTATTATGGCTACTTGGAAGAATAGCGATTTAGGTGTTGAACTAAGATTGTTCTATAAGGATGTACTGAGCTCCTAATATGTGCCAACCACAGCACTTTACTAGAGACACACATGACTAAGACATGGTTCTGGGCTTCAGTGAACTGCAAGTGTGGTGGAGGACACACTGGGCACTAACGTAAGTGTGTCGTGTGTATTATTTCATTTAACCCCATAACAATCCTATAAGATCTTATCCCCATTTTGTAGAGCAGTTAACCAGACCCAAATCACACATTTAGTAAGTAACAGAGAGGAATTTCAACCTGAGTAGTCTGGTTCCAGAGACCATGGTCTCAACCACTTCTCAATGATAATATCTGCTAAAATTAAAAATGTACATGTTCCATGATACACCAATTCTACTTCCTGCTGCCTCTCCTTGCACTTGTGTACAAGACAACATAAGAACATTCACTGCAGAACAATTTATGATATTGATAAAATGAAACAACATGAGGAAATGTACTGAAAAATGTGCATTGCACGATAGCACTTATGTTAATATTTTAGATTCCTTTAGGTACATGCACACATGGATGGAAATACATGAGAAAAGTTATCAAATGGGTAACCTCTTAGGGAGTGTCTGGGAAAGAAAATGAGTGATTTAGAAGGATCTAGGCATTATCTATAATGTTTGAAGTTTTAAAAATGAGACTATACTTGGATACTACTCATTCAATTAAAAATTAAATTTTTAAATTTCTCCTTAACAAAATCTTAACGAGAAACTCCAAAGACTGACTTGAAAAATATTCTATGAGGTTAGTACCAACTGTGTAACAGTTGGGCAGAGGAAATATAACAAGTTGAAAAAATCAGGACTAGAAAATTATGAAACATAGGTAGTACCATTACCGTCCAAACGAATCACACACAGAAAGGCTCTAAGGAGAGAGTAATGTGTCAGTAAATAAAGGTTTGGCCTCCATTCTCACATTCACATAGGCTGGTATAAAAAACTTTCATAAAGTCATCTCATGGACACTGGTGATGGAAGAGAGGGAGAAGAGGTATTCCTTGTCCCAAACTATTTTAATAAGCCTCCAAACACCCAGCATGAAACAGTCAGTGTCAGAAAAAGGAAGGCAGGGCAATCAAGTGGAGAAAACAGCTAGCTTGGCCTAAGGAGACCTGGTTTCCATTCCTGACTTTCCATCAATAAAACATAGAATTTTATACTAGTGGGACTAGCAGTGGGATTGCTAAATCAAATGATAGGTCTACTTTTAATTCTTTGTGGAATCTCCATACTGTTTTCCATAGAGGTTGTACTAATTTACATTCTCATCAACAGTGTATAAAAGTTCCTTTTTCTCCACATCCTCACCAGGATCTGTTCTTTTTTGTCTTTTTAATAATAGCCATTCTGACTGGCATAAGATGATATCTTATTATGGTTTTCTCTGATGGTTAGTGATGTTGAGCATTTTTCATGTGCTTGTTGGCCATTTTTATGTTCTTCTTTTGAAAAATGTCTATTCATGTCCTTTGCCCCCTTTTTAATGGGATTATTTGTTTTTGTGGCTATCATCATTGAATTGTTTGAGTTCCTGTAAATTCTTGGTATTTGTCCCCCATCAGTAGCTTCTTTTAACAGGAATCCAATGAAAGGGAAGATTCAAGAGAAACTAGCTTTTGTTTTATGTCAATACATTCCTTATGAGCCTCTTTCTGGGTTTGAGTTTCCAATATTCAAAAAGGTCTGATGTGGGCCTGATGTCAAGTGATTCATTTTCCAGTTGTTGGGTTTTTCTCCTCTGGGCCCCAAGATACACATTCAGCTATAGTTAGACAAGGGCTCATATTTCCCAGGTGGGCAAAGGCTGGCCTATGTGATGGTGTGGAGACTTGATTCTGGCACTAGTTTCTTATCACCACAGTAACAATGGGTTTATGCCCACTAAGGTTGGATCCAATGAGCTGACACTGAAAGGACAAATACCTAAGGTTGCCTACCTGCAGTTTGTGGTCACAAGCAGGTATTTTTGGCTCTTGACTTGCCAATAACTGCTCCATCTTTCACTACACTGTGATTGTAAAAAGTGATCTCTAGCTATGTTTCATGAAGATGGCTTCAGAGTTTTTAAAAGGATCTTTTACCTCCTGCAGCTCAACCTTCTTTTTTAAGACTTGGATTGGTTTAAAAATTATCAGCTCCATTGTCCATCTCACAGTCACTAGTTGCACAGTTAGATAAAGCGTGGGTTCCTGAGTTTCTGTTTTGATCTGAGTAGTCATTTGTTCTCCCAATTGTGCCTTGTGTGTGCGTGTGTGTGTGTGTGTGTGTGTGTGTGTGTGTGTGTGATGAAAATGCAACCATTTAATTTTGAAGAATTTGTTTGGGCATCTGCTTATAAAGATCTGCACTTCCAGACATCTGCTTAGCTAAATCCATTATCATCTATCTGGTTATATTTGTCATCATTATCTCTCTAGCCAAGGCTGATCCTTTCTAATAAACAGATATTGAGTTCATATAAAATAAAATTTATCGTAAGTTTCTTCCTGCACTTGGTCTCATATATCTGCTTTTCTAAGTCTCCCCCTGCCTGAATAGCCACTGAAACCAGGAAGATATTTGACATTTAAACCAATAGGTAATTTTCTTTGACTGGTTCTTCTATTTGCCAAGATATTGTGCTTTTCTCTAACATAGGTCAGGAATTTTTGATAACATAATCTGATACAGATAAAAGGAAAATGACCAACCTTGAGGTTCTATCCATAAAATCTATTTAAGTCAGCAAACATCCCTGGGGCACCCGCTATGTGTAGAACTTAGGGAGACATAAATGTTTCCCTTTACATGTTTTTTACACAGTTATCTCTTGTATAATAATCATGTACTCACTCTATCCAAGTTAAGACGTTTTATAAAAGGCAAAATATTCCAAAATGCCACTGTGAATGAGCCAGGGAAACAAAGGCATCATACATTCTAAGATTCTGTAGTTGGACAGAATATGATGAATCTGCACTGCTGTCTGGAAGATGGAATGTTCACACCCATTTTCTGCACTAAGGTATTGGAAGAGGAATAGAATATCCATATAGATGGGAAACATAAGAGGTAGAAAGAAAACCTACTGAGAAATGATGGAACCTTAGAAAAGCTGTCCACAAAAGGATTTTCCACATATGGTCTTTTCTGCCTAATAACAATAATTGTTAATATTTATTGATGCTTACACTGTGTACCAGGCACTATTCTAAGGCTTTGTATGTCTTAAAGCATTTATCCATCCCATGAGGTAGAGGTTATTGTCCCCATTTTACAGATGAGCAAAATTAAGTACACAAAACTTACCCAATATCCACAGTTAATAAATGGCAAAGCTGGGATTTGAACCTAGTCAGGTTGCAGAGTCCATGATCTTCCCCATGATGGCATATGATTTCATTCATTCAGTAAAATAAGAGGATATATTTTATCAATTACTTCTATTTACAATATACAGTGTTTCAAGTGTACATATCAATGTCCCCTGACTTAGATCATGTGTTCATACCACCTCGAAGCATGTGTCAAATCTCTGCCTCAAAGATTGTACAATGAGAGAAACAAAGATCAGAAGTCATGTTCCTATACCCGTATATTTCTTCCCACATTCTCCAAACAAAACCTTATTAAAAGATATTTTGCATTGATCCCAGTGCCAGATTCTAGGGTTTCAAAATTGTATTCATGGAACTTACCCTTTAGGGCAACGGGTATCATATATTTTTAATAGCAAGACTGATTGTGATTGCTTTTCCCACCCTGAAAATCTTACGTTAAGATCCTACAATATAAATTAGGTAAAAGTGAAGAGTGGGTACCCCAGCAGCAGTTTAAACATTCACCGTTTGACAGGAAATGCTTCCTCACTTGTAGAGTTCCCAAAACAAGTCAGTGAAGCCCTAGGATTGATCAATGTCTGGCTGAACAGTAGGATGCAGCAGAAAGAGCAATGAACTGGGAACTAGAATACTTGATTAGCTTGACTTTGGGAACATTTCTCAGTTTCCCTGAGGCTTATTTTCTTTGTTTTACAGAAAAGACTTGAGTGCCTAGAAATCCCTAAGACCTCAGATCTGACATTCTACAGTTGTACAAAATTAGTGCTGGTTGGCTTCAGGACGGGACATTCTTTCTGACGCCCACTTTCTGGGGAAAGGTCAGTGAAAGAAATACTTTGTGGAACAGCAGAGGGAAACCCTTTTGTGGCCCTCCCTGCCTCTCCACCTCCCAACCCTTCTGCTGCTCAATCAGGTACACTCCTGGACTAATTATACTGTAGAATCCACTGAGAAATCCAATACAACCCTCATTTCTCTTAACAACACAGCAATTTCCAGCAGGTGTTATGTGTTTCAAAAAAATTAAAGAAAGAGCAAAAAAACTCACACCAGATGTAGCCCATGTAAATACTACCACACAGGTGTTGGGAGGGGAATAAGTCCTCTAAATTACGCAAATAAGTCTCTTGACAACTCAACTTTTTGGAATAGTTATTCACATATCTTCAGGGACTTCTTAAATTAATTTAAAAATATCAGCTGTCAATGTTTGTGAGTTAATTCACACAATCATATCTTCAAATGTCTCTCAAATTCTTGAAGCTGAGAGAATTAAAAGTTTGACCATGATTTGTTCTCTGAGAGCATAAGGAATGATAAAAGGATGAATGAATTGCATTGCATCACACAGATAATGAAAAAGCATTATTTCAACTCCAGCTTCATACTCTCCTGCCATTCAACCCTATCACCAGATCCATTAATGAAAATAGCAGTTGAGCTGGGCTTTTCCATCTGCATAATGTTTTCTCCTCTGATATACTCTAATGAACTACCACTCAAAAGATAAGCAGCCCCAGATAAAAGATAAGACAATAGAGAAGCACAGATCCTCTACACAGAACCTTGGATAAGAAAAGGTAGTTGGCGGAGGC
>NW_012136080.1:8772231-8775899 GCF_000956105.1 Propithecus coquereli
TTATGTTTGAAAGAGAATGAGGTCCTAATAAAGACCTAATCCATCAGAGGTAGTAGTTTCTAAGGCTGTATACCTATGAAAGTAAAAGTTTTAGTAAGTTATAATGATACTGTTTTAGAAACAGTTCAGTTATTAACTGAAGATTACTGGTTATACAGAATCCAAGGAGAGGAGGGACAAGATGTAAAAAAGGCAAAAACTAATTGAGCTCATTTTAATGATAGCTATAAAATGCATTAAAGAAATGAAATGGCAGGATCTGAAATGGGAAATAGTTGAGACAAAGTCTAGATATTCCCCAGCATTTTCTGCCCCCAGGATATATAATATCACTCAGAGAATTAAGACATCTGAGAACTGTATTTACTTTCACTCATTGAGAGTCCACACATATTTTAATTAGGCATCTAATGGAAACAATGAGGACATCTTTGAAAGCATATAGGACTTTAGGTCAAGTAGACAAGTTTGAATCCTAGGTCTAGGTTATATGACTCAGTCAAACTCAAGAGTCTTCGTTTCTTTGTGTGAAAATGGGGGTTATATTGCTTATGTCACAAAGATTCTAGAAGGAGAAAACAACTAGTATCTTCTGTGGGCCACACAATGCAAATAAACAACAGTAACACAAGTAAACCACAGTCCTTAGCACACAGAAGATACAACTGTCAGTTGAGTTTGACTTTAAATAAATACCTATTTAATGAGTTTGCCTTTAATCTCGGAGAAGAAAGAACCCTGTCCAATTCCTGGACATCAGTGCAAATATTACTCTCCTAAGCTGGTAGTTTCAATATCTAAGTTCCACGTCTAGTCTTATTGCCTCTGTCATCACTGACTTCCTATCCACCTCATACAAAAGTGAGTGTGGGTTTCATTATTGAGTATAATCACAAATATATTAACATTTACCCCATTTTAATCTTTCTGAAACATACATATACATAATCCACCTTTGCAGAAAACCGCACATTTGAAGTTAGGTTCAGTTCCATTTGATTCAGTTCAACATGAGGTTATTCAGTGTTTACTCCTCATCAAAAACTTGTTGCTTTCAAAGGGTTTATAGAGTGAGTGCTCAGGACTGAGTTTGATTCTACTACAGAAAACACACCTGATTCAAGGATTCCGCATTTGAAGTTGCATAATGCCTCCTGCTTTCTGTGCAAGCCAGCTACCTTCTTATGACTCCGAGTTAGGGACATCCCATCTTGTTAAAAGAGATATAAGAAGATATTAAAAGTGGTTAGACTTAAGGAGAACACTATTGAAATATTTCCTTCAATATGATAACAAAGAGGTTGAAGGGCATAGAAAATGGGCAAGCTTTGGCCAGAAAATATACAAAGGAATAAAGCCATGAAGTTAGTCCAGAGTTTTCTAGAATAGTAAAAGAGGGAGTTATGCTGCATGCTAATGAAAAGAAGCAAGGGCACCAATATTTAGACATCATCACTCTATTTAGGATTAAGCAGTATTTATTCAAGTCCCATTTGACACAGACATTTCCCAGGGGCTCTTTTCTTTGCAATATTTTCGTGTATTCTATATCCCTGCAGTTCCTAACCCCCAGGTTACAGACTGGTACCAGGACGCACAGCAGGAGGTGAGCAGCACATGAGAGTGAGTGAAACTTCATCTGTATTTACAGCCGCTCCTTATCACTCATGTCACCGCCTGAGCTCCACCTCCTGTCAGATCAGCTGCAGCATTAGATTCTCACAGAAGCATGAACCCTACTGTAAGTGGCGCATGTGAAGGATCTAGGTTGCATGCTCCTTTTGAGAATCTAATGCCAGATGGGTCTGAGGTGGAGCTGAGGCAGTGATGCTAGCACTGGAGAGTGGCTGCAAATACGGATTATCTTAGCAGAGAGGTTTAACTGCAAATAAATGTAACGCACTTGAATCATCCCAAAACCATGCCCCTACACCCCAGTCTGTGGAAAACTTGTCTTCCATGAAAATGGTTCCTGATGCCAAAAAGATTGGGGACCGTTGCTGTATCTTATCTTTGAACAACATCAAAGAGATATATAGCTTCAAGTGACAAAAACACTTCACTATATTATAAACCAATATTTGCAGCACAGAGATGTCTCTGTGTTTTAGAAATCTAGTTCAAGTTGTTTTCTTCATGTCCTTGATATCTCAAATCTCTCATAATTTTTTCCTGACTCTTGAGAGTACCATGACTTTATTTCCTCACACAAAATTCTCAGCCATTTTGACGACTCCTTCTTCCTTACTACCCATACCAGGCTAGACTTATAGCCCTGTTAATTCTTCCACATAATTTCCTAAATCCATCATATTCACTGTGTACCATAGTCTCTGCTCTAGCTCAGTCCCTCCCTCACCTTCTGTTGCCTAAATATCCTATCACACTCCTCAGTGGTTTCCTTATCTGGTCTCTCCCCATCTCATCAATCCCTTAGATGGCCACTAATTGATCTTTGAGTAACCCTAAAATCCTCATATAACTTTCATTCTGATTCAAACAAATTTCAGTGGTTTCCCAAAGACTTATATAATGCCCTCCACCATCCGGCCTCAATTTGCCTGTCTAGACTATCTCCCCTCCTACCGGAAAATCATGCATTTTTCAGTCATGCCATGCCCTTTCAAGTCTTTCATTTTTCAAAAAAAGATGCATGCTAGTCCTTTTCAAAATGCCCTCTACCTCTTACTTTGTGTGGTGAACACCATCACATCCTTTAAGATCCTGCTCAAACCTCTCATTCTCTATGAGGCTTCTCTGCTCTCCCACACAGTTTTTCAATCTGTCCCATACATTCCCATATCATCACTTCTATAATGGACTCATCACCCTAAATGATTATTAATTGTTTATATGCCTGACTCCTCCACTAGACGAGGGCTACTTTTGAATAAGAACTGTGTCTTATCCTTCTTTGTGCTCCTGACCCTCCAGCAACAACAACCATCAAAGCATAGCAGAGAGCCTGGTATTGCGTAGGATGCCAATACACATCTAGGGACTAAAAAGCAATTTAGCAGGTGTCACAGGTTGGGTTCTCCAAGAAGCAGACCTGGAGACAGATCCTAGTGTACAGGTGTTCATTAAGGTATGCCTTTGGGAGCAATACCTGTGGAAGGGAATGACACAAGTCAGGAATGGGCAGAGGGAAAAGTCAAGCTGTGATGTGGGCCCAATAGCAAGCCACTGACACCTCCATGGGGAGCTGTAAATGGTCCTTTGGCATTGTCCCAAGTTAGGCCCATATGGTCGGGCCTTTACATGCTCACACATCATTTATTGATTGTGGGCCACTCCAGGAAGGGATGTGACCTTGGCTGAAGAGGCTCCTCTCAAGGTGAAGCAATCTCTGAAGGGACTAACAGCTGAGTATTATCTACTGAGAACACTGCCAAAGACCAGGGCAAGAAGATCTTTGTTGTATGGCATCTAAGTTGCACAGCACAGTGTACACCAAAGAGACTGAGTCTACTTAGTTATAAACTGATCAGTTAAGAATTGCAATTAGCTGAGAGTGGCGGAGTCCCATACAACAGTAATATAAACTCATCAGAGGCTTTTTTCTTTTTTTATTTCAATAGATTTAGTGGGTATAAATATTTTTTGTTCCATGGATGAACTGATTAATGCTCAAGTCAGGGCTTTTAGTATACCTATCACCAGAATAG
>NW_012136080.1:8775949-8778518 GCF_000956105.1 Propithecus coquereli
TTTCTTTTTTCCAGAATATCACAGGGGTACAAACGTTTAGTTTACATATACTGCCTTTGCACCACCCGAGGCAGAGCTACAAGCATGCCCATCCCCCAGACAGCTTTAAGATTAGGAATAGTAATATCTAGACTCTACCCTCTATAATCTGAATTTCTTGGGGATGAGGACCAGACATTTGTGCTAAAGTTGAGAATCGCTGTCTGAAGAACCTGGTGGAGCTGTGGGGATGATATTATTAGAGATCAAAAACATTAAGCATTTTCTTCTTTACTTATAAAGGACAAGTTTATAACAGCCAAATGATGATAGCATCAGAAGTCATAAATGAGACTCATGCTAAATGCAACCATATGTCCCAATTTGTCCAAAAGAATCCTTGTGTATGCCTGTTGGTTTAGTGTAATTATTAATATACCCCCTTTTCTTTCCAAACATGTGTGGTTTAGATGATAATTTATATGATAACTTTATACATGAAGCTCTTCAAGAAAGCCAGCCACAAATCCCAGCTGAGCTCCTTATCTTGCCTATCCCTCACATGACAGCACCTCAGTGGGCCTTGAGATGCCCTTCTCTGCTCAATACTAACCACTGGAAACCACCTATAGTTAACTTCCTTTTGGCTATTTTTGCACCTCAAGGTAGTCTTTTCCTTTAGCCCTCTTCCATACTACTTTCCCTAAAATTTAGCTCTATCTCAGCTGCACATTAGAAACTCCTGTGGGGGAAACAACAAATATTTCAGGCTATACCCCAGGCCAATATAAGTAGAATTTCTTGGAGTGGGACTCATGCATCAGTGTTTTTAAAGATCCCTAAATAATTTGAATGTGTAGTCTAGATTGAGAAACAATGCTGTCACAGTGATTCCAATCACTGTTGCTGGCAACTGAATTCTGTCCATTTCGGATGACAGGGTCCCTGCATACAGCCTACAATCCTGCTGATACCCAAACTTCTTTAGTTCCTCAAAAACCTTATGTCGGAAGGCAGTTCTTATGTCTGATTCTTATGGGAAAATGTGCAAAGAGAGGCACTAATTTTGCTTTAAACAATTGTGATGATACTGACCCAGTGGATCCGTAGGCCAGAAACTAATCAAACTAGAAAATGTCAATGCAAATCCATCCACAGAATGATTCCATCATTCCACATTTTCTCACTTAGCAATAATCTCCTCCTCCCTTTTTTTTTTTTTTAAGTCTCCAACAAGTCAACTTTCCCTGGGGTCCATTTACTTCACACACACATAGAATTATGACAACCCCAGGTCATCATTTAGACAAACTAGGGCACTTGATCTTTAACTGTTCTTCATCAGCCAGCGCTTCTGTGTCTGTAAAGTTATGTTGGTGCATCACAAACAAAGCATGATAAAAAATGCCTCAGAGGTTATGTTTGAAAGAGAATGAGGTCCTAATAAAGACCTAATCCATCAGAGGTAGTAGTTTCTAAGGCTGTATACCTATGAAAGTAAAAGTTTTAGTAAGTTATAATGATACTGTTTTAGAAACAGTTCAGTTATTAACTGAAGATTACTGGTTATACAGAATCCAAGGAGAGGAGGGACAAGATGTAAAAAAGGCAAAAACTAATTGAGCTCATTTTAATGATAGCTATAAAATGCATTAAAGAAATGAAATGGCAGGATCTGAAATGGGAAATAGTTGAGACAAAGTCTAGATATTCCCCAGCATTTTCTGCCCCCAGGATATATAATATCACTCAGAGAATTAAGACATCTGAGAACTGTATTTACTTTCACTCATTGAGAGTCCACACATATTTTAATTAGGCATCTAATGGAAACAATGAGGACATCTTTGAAAGCATATAGGACTTTAGGTCAAGTAGACAAGTTTGAATCCTAGGTCTAGGTTATATGACTCAGTCAAACTCAAGAGTCTTCGTTTCTTTGTGTGAAAATGGGGGTTATATTGCTTATGTCACAAAGATTCTAGAAGGAGAAAACAACTAGTATCTTCTGTGGGCCACACAATGCAAATAAACAACAGTAACACAAGTAAACCACAGTCCTTAGCACACAGAAGATACAACTGTCAGTTGAGTTTGACTTTAAATAAATACCTATTTAATGAGTTTGCCTTTAATCTCGGAGAAGAAAGAACCCTGTCCAATTCCTGGACATCAGTGCAAATATTACTCTCCTAAGCTGGTAGTTTCAATATCTAAGTTCCACGTCTAGTCTTATTGCCTCTGTCATCACTGACTTCCTATC
Organism: Propithecus coquereli; assembly: GCF_000956105.1. Classification (NCBI taxonomy): domain Eukaryota; kingdom Metazoa; phylum Chordata; class Mammalia; order Primates; family Indriidae; genus Propithecus; species Propithecus coquereli. The sequence goes on from NW_012136080.1 coordinate 8,778,192, forward strand.
CACCTCATACAAAAGTGAGTGTGGGTTTCATTATTGAGTATAATCACAAATATATTAACATTTACCCCATTTTAATCTTTCTGAAACATACATATACATAATCCACCTTTGCAGAAAACCGCACATTTGAAGTTAGGTTCAGTTCCATTTGATTCAGTTCAACATGAGGTTATTCAGTGTTTACTCCTCATCAAAAACTTGTTGCTTTCAAAGGGTTTATAGAGTGAGTGCTCAGGACTGAGTTTGATTCTACTACAGAAAACACACCTGATTCAAGGATTCCGCATTTGAAGTTGCATAATGCCTCCTGCTTTCTGTGCAAGCCAG
>NW_012136080.1:8786023-8801267 GCF_000956105.1 Propithecus coquereli
TAGAGACGGGGTCTCGCTCTTGCTCAGGCTGGTCTCGAACTCCTGAGCTCAAACAATCCGCCCGCCTCGGCCTCCCAGAGTGCTCGGATTACAGGCGTGAGCCACTGCGCCCGGCCTGTCTATCTTCTTTTGAAAAAAATCTGTTCATGTCTTTTATCCACTTTTTGATGAGGCTATTGGTTTTTTTCTTGCTGATTTGTTTGAGTTCTTTGTAGATTCTTGATGTTATTCCTTTGTTGGATGTATAGTTTGTGAATATGTTATCCTATTCTGTAGGTTGTCTATTAACTCTTTTGATTATTTTCTTGGCTGTACAGAAACTTTTTAGTTTAAGTAAGTCCCGTTTATTTATTTTTGTTGTTGTTGTATTTGCTTTTATGGTCTTTCTCATAAATTCTTTGCATAGGCCAATGTTCAGAAGAGTTTTTCCTGAATTCTCTTACAGAATTTCCATGGTTTCAGGTCTTACATTTATTTAAGTCTTTAATCCATCTTGAGTTAATTTTTGTATATGGTGAGAGACAGGGATCCAGTTTTATTCTTCTGAATGTGGCTGCCCAGTTTTCCCAGCACCATTTATTGAATAGGGTATCCTTTCCCCATGTATGTTTTTGTCTGCTTTGTTGAAAATTAGTTGATTGTAGCTATACAGCTTTATTTCTGGGTTTTCTATTCGGTTCCATTGTTCTATGTGGAGGTTATTGGCATTTGTTTTATGGTCCAGAATTCTACAGCTGCAGTCTTTATGATCCTCTGGGCCTTTCTCTCACAGTTGAAGAATGGCTATGGCAGCTTCATCCATGGGTCCATGATCCAAGGAATGAGAAAGGACTGAAGAAAAGGCTGACATCTGTGGAAAGCCAAACTTTTTCAGATATCCTCTGCTCAGACTTGCTTAGACTTCTGTTTATACCTTCCTGGTGGGAACACTATTGCATGGCCAGCCCTAGATTCAAGGGAGGCTGGAAATTATTATTTTTACAGCTGGATGCAACTGCCCCTCTCTCACAATGCCCCCAAAACAGATTTCTATTAATAAAAAAGGAAAGAATGGATATTAGGTAGGCACTAGGAATTTTTGTCATGTAAACCCAGGTTTAAGAATCTAGGTTCAAAATAAAAATAAGTGATATGTAACAAGATTAGATACAGGAAGACAGGGCAGATTCATAAAGTAATTGCTGTTTTGTAAAGTGATTGTTTCCCACTTAGCATAGCAAAATTATATGAATTAATAAAGTCTGCCAGAGGAGATTAAGGAAAGAGAGAAGCATACAGTCTGACACAGCAGAAAACAGATTGCTGAGACAAAGAACCAAAGTCATCTTAAATTAGAGGGCACAGAAGAGAATAATAAAGGACAAAACAGGAACAAGACACCACCCAGGATTAAAAAAAAAAAAAAAGAAAGAAAGAAATACAAAGCACAAAGACTGCAGCAACTAGTCAGCAACATGCCTTAAAAATTCAACTGAGAAGTCAAAAAGGCAGCTGGTGATTCCGGGAATGTGATAAGAGTTCGTTGCCAGTGAGCGAAATGAACAGAAACTTTTCAAAAGAAGACAGAATAATGGCCAGCAAACATATAAAAAAATGCTCAACATCTCTAATCATTAGAGAAATGCAAATCAAAACCACAATGAGGTATCACCTAACCCCGGTGAGATTGGCCTCTATCAAAAAAACACAAAACAACAAATGTTGGCGAGGATGTGGAGAGACAGGAACTCTTCTACACTGCTGGTGGGACTGCAAATTAGTGCAACCTCTGTGGAAAAGAATTTGGAGATACCTCAGAGAGCTGAAAATAGAAATACCATTCGATCCAGCAATAGCACTATTAGGCATCTACCCAAAAGAGCACAAAACATTCTACAATAAGGACATCTGCACCCGAATGTTTATGGCAGCACAATTCACTATTGCAAGAATGTGGAAACAACCCAAGTGCCCGTCAATCCATGAGTGGATTATCAAAATTTGGTATTTGTTTACAATGGAATATTACTCAATTATAAGAAATGACAGTGATCTAGCACCACTTACATTTTCCTGGATTAAACTTGAGCCCATTATCCAAAGTGGGGCACCATAAGAGCAAAAGAACGGGTTCCATTTGTACTCACCATCAAATTGGTATTAACTAATCAACACATAAAAGCACATATCAGGACAACATCTATTGGATGCTGGGGAAGGGGGAGGGTGGTGGGGGGAGGAGGGAGGAGGGGACGGGTGTTTGTATACACAAGGAGTGCAATGCGCACTACCCGAAGGATGGACATATTTGAAACTCGGACTTGGGGGGGGGCGAGGGCAACATAAGGAACACTAAACATCTGTACCCCATAATATGCTGAAATAAAAAAAAAAAAGAGTTTGTTGCCAGCGTTCACACAAGAAGCTAAAGGTCACATTTTGGAGATAGAAATAAGTTTCCCTGATGTGAGGAAGGAAATGTAAAGAGGGCTATGATGCTCAGGAGGAATTGGCTTCCCCACGATCCCCACTGGGGCACAGCTGTTACAAGAGAGGTAAGAAAAGCAACACTGACAAAAAGCACCAGGAGTGGATAAACTAATGGCCCCTGAATTCAGAATGCAGCAACCAAAGAACAAACAGAATGTTAAACAGATTTCAAGAACTAGGTAAGAGTGGAATCATAATGTAGCTAAGGGGTGGCCAATATCAACTCTATGACTAAGAAGGAAAGGATGCAAAGACAATCTTGAATGAGCCACTATGAATTTTAACTCCAGTTATCAAGGAAAGTAGGGTTGGGTCACCTTAAGAGGTCAACTCATCCAGCCCTCTGTGCAAATGCCAGTCCTTTCCATTCTCAGAAAATTCTAGCAACTTCTCTACCACAACTTCCTTTGATAGTTTAATCTCCCCTCATATTACAATTGATTTTCATTTTAGGCACATTCAGTGGGCAGGATATTGAATATTCTGCCAGGGATCCTGAGTTTTAATTCTGGCTCTGCCATTAACCAGCTTTATGACCTTGGAAAAATAACATCTCCTCCCTGAACCTCATTTTCTCATCTGTAAAATGGAAAAGATGGACAATCTATCTCTTGGTCCCCTTAATCCTCTATGTAAATGGATAATGAATGATGTGTTTTCCTATGATAATCCTTCACAAAACAGATCTCAACAATAACTCCCCAGAAAAAAATTGTACCTAATAATTGCTCCTTGAGAAATGGACAACCTTCATCCCTTTAGTTTTTATTTTCCTGAATTCCTACTCACAGAAATAGTACTAATGATATTTTAATAATAAAATCTGCCAAGGATAGAGGATTCAGCGATTTATAAAATTCATTTGTAAAAGTCACCTCATTTTATCCTCACTATATTCAGGTGAGAAGAGGTAGTGGAGACTTGTGATTGTCACCCATTTCCATTCTTTTTGTCTTGAGGGGACTAGGTCCCTTAGTTTCCACTTGACCCATGACAACCTGAAATAAAGCCTATCTTTCCCAGCCACCCACCACAGTGTAGGCTCAAAGTTCTGGCAGACACGTGTACAATTTCCAGAAAGAGAGGCCCTTAATGAGAGGTGGCCACATACATCTTTCTTCCTTCCTGTTCCTGCTGGCTAAAATGCAGCCTGACAAGCAGAGCTCAGGCAAATCTTGAACCACAGGGTAGACCTGCATGTGGAGAACAGTGAAACTACAGGATAAAGCACCTTGATTCCTAATGACTTCATGAATCTGCTTTAGCAGGCTCTGGGCTGCTTTAATATGTGAGGGAAATAAACTTCTGTTTGGTTTAAATAACTAATAATTTCATTTACTTCAATTGCAGCCCAAATACATCCTAATTAAGTACAAGAATTATTAGTTTTATTTTCCAGATTTAATAATTTGCTGAAAACCTCAATAGGTCTAACATTTGAACACAGGACAATTCTGACACCCAAACACACTTCCTACTCCTCTTTAAATAGGTAAAAGCACCATTAGCAGATGTAAGCTGAAAAACAAACTCTCTAAAATGCGAGTAATCCAGGACTAGAACATCTCAATAGTAGCTCATGTTGCCCTCCAAATGGAAAAACATTTCTATGACAAATTAAAGGGGACAATCGCCTATCTAGAATTAAGTAGGAGATATTGGACACCATTTCCATGAAGGACTCATGTTCTCTTAAAAGTATCTAAGTAAGGACAAGGAGGAAATGAGGGCACAGTACAAAAAATGCAGGTAAATGGCCAAAAGAACCAAATTTTACTAACGTGGTTGTTGTGAGATGCATTTCAAAGGCTTTGCGAAGTAAGGCAAGACTTCAAGAGGAATTTTTTAGGAAACAGAAAAAGATGTCCTATTTCTCTCCCTATCCTCCCTATAACTTAAAAAACCTCCACCAGGATAAACCTTATCATTTCCAGAAAATAAAGGGGTAGGAGGCCAGTCTTGCTTCTCACTGTGTTCAGTGAGCCCACAAATTCCACATTGTCAGCCCACCTTACAGTGCTGTGTTCTGACAGCTGCTGAAGCATAAAGAATAGGAAATATTATTCCGGAACAGGTTATATTAGGATCATTAATTTCTTTTGTCATTTTTAGATAAAACTCTTCAATATTTCTCTCAGTAATAATATTCTCCTTTAAGAAGTAGATGAATGGCACCTATAATGTGCAAAACAGCTGGGACAGCCCATTTGCAATGAATAGCAGAGGTGGCTGAATCCTATTAGTTAGTTAGCTCAGCTTTTCGTAACTAGAGAAAAACCTGTCGGCCATGTATCCTCCACTTCTGCATATTTTATAGTAATGGTATATTTTTAGACAAAAGCATAAATAAAAGATGGTGGGCTTTTGAACAATGTATTGTATGTGTTGTATTTTATTGTGATTTTATTTTTTCACAGCACAATCATAACCACATAGATCATTAAAACATAGTTTTAATGTTGGAAGAAAAAAAGGAGAGAGAAGGTTATTCCAAGACTGATAGGAAAGAATTCTGTTTTTATTAATCATTCATATGTAATTTTATTCATATTTATGGAAAGTCAGCAGCATACCAGGCAGTCTGTTTAACACTGGCAGTACAATGAACAGAAGATACATATGCATCTTTCTCTCATGGGGCAAGTAGTCTGTAGGTGAATATTGATAATTAATTAATAGGTAAACTGTAAAATGTATCATTTTCTATGACACAAGAAGTATAAGGGAGCATATATATGATTCCTTAACTTGGGTAGAGAAGGAAGAAAGCCCTTTGGTGGGAAGGGCTTAGGGAAGATTTACCAAGGAATGACAGCTAAGCTATGACCTATCCCATGATCAGTAGATGTCCTGATGATGACAGAAAGAGGGTCCTCAGCAGAACAAATAGCACAGGCAACTGTCCAGGAGCATCTCGGTGGAATCATGTCAGGATAACATCCTAGGTCCCACGTGGTTGCCTTAGCCAAAATGGGCAAACACCACCATTTACTAATTATTTGTTCATTCAATTATTAAATATTCACTGAGTATCTACTTTGTGCCACACACTGTGCTATAATCATAGAACTAAAAGAAAAGGATAAGACATGATCCCTAATGTCAAGGAGCAACCAGTCTTGTCAACAGAAGCAGTACTTACATAAATTGGTGATGTGAGGGCTTTAGTTGTTGATAATCAGGCATGAACAGGGCACAGTGTGGTCACTAAAAGATAAATTGTTATAATTCTGAGATGAAAGGATAAGAAGATGATGGGTGAGTGCACCATGGGAGAGAGAAAGAAAATCAAGGAGAAGAAGAAAATCCAATAAAGTCCTCCTCTCTTTCCCCCTCCCCCTATTCCTTCATATCGTTTTTCTGCCAATTTCTAAACTTCATTAGCTTTGTTGAGAGCACATTGTTCTCCCAAGCAGCTTCTATGTGATGTTCTGAGAAAGGATGCTAATTAATGATGGTGCCATCAGAAGGTTGCTATTTGGAAATCATTTGACTCAGGGTAGCAGACATCACAATAAGCCATGATAGAAATGCAAAGAGCCGGGCTAGGATCACTCAGCCTGGGGAAGAGAAGGTTGAAGGATAATTCAATAACCACCTTCTAGGAGAAACCAAGCTTTTGTTCAACACCGTCTGTGAAGGTCATACTGATGTTTAGTGTGATGGGGAGGATAGGGAAAGACAATAGTTTGGGAGATCAATAATTAAGCCACTTCAGTAGTCCAGGGAAAAAGTTCCAAGAGTCTAGAGTAGGGGGCAAAGGAGATATGAAGGATGGAAAGAAGGAAGAAATATTGCAAAAGTGGAAAGTGATCTCTGGATAAAGTTAGTAAGGTAAGGAAAAAAATAACAAGAAACATGAAAATATTTATAATTGGCTTTTCTAAGCTAATGGTCTTACAATTCCACTGACTAAAGACAGAACAGGAGAGTGGCTCCCTGTGCCCTAGGAGGCAATCTTCATTAGAATATAAGAATCAGTTGGGATTTGTTCCAATAAGAAGAGTTCATAGAGATCAAAATAAGATATACCAAGGAAGGTTGGAGTCTCCTTGGAGATCTTTAAAAATAGAATTGTATTATCAGATGTCACCACTGAAAATGATCTTCGGAATGCTAAAAACAGCTAGATGAGCAGAGTCGCTAACATCTTAGCATTCTCTTCACCACTTTTTCACACCCAGACCCTAGAAGCATGTGCCATCCTGCTGCGATGGGGAAACTTACTATCCAGAACATCTCAACAGCCTCTGCAGGTCCAGATAGAGTAGGAAGTAGGAGAACAGTGGGTGGACTAGTCTCAAAATAGCAGACCTCATTTCTCTCAAGTCTGATATCTTTAGTCTGACTGGTAGAAACCATGGTTTTCTTGTGACAAAAGAAAGACACGGTAAGTTCAGACCCTTATCATTCAAACAAAACCAAAAATAAAGAGCTACAGGCAATTTTCGAGACATAAACCCATCTAATACCTCTGGAACTATGACTTACTTTACCTTTCACCTGAAATAATCTTTTCCTCATTGACCAGCTCCTTCTGGGCATTCAGAATCTAGCAGGAATGCCATCACCTCTAAGAATCTTTTTCAGAGCCCCTGCCCCCACCTCAGGCTGAATAAGATGCTTTGGCAAATTCCATTTCCAAAGATGTCTACACTAATATATACCGTACTCATATGCACTGTAACATTGACACTCTCCATCAAGAGGTGGGATCTTTATTCCCCTACCTTGACCTGAGAGGTGGACCTTTGTAACTGCCTCAAACACCACAGTGTACCAAAGTGCATGATTTCTTTCTTGTTTTTTTTTTTTTTGAAACAGGGTCTTACTCTATTGCCCAAGCTAGAGTATAGTGGTGTCAACATAGCTCACTGTGGTCTCAAACTCTTGAGCTCAAGCAAGCGATCAGTCTGCCTCACCTCCCAAGTAGCTGAGGCTAAAAGTGCATACCACCATGCCCAGCTAATTTTTCTATTTTTTGAAGAGATGGGGTCTTGCTCTTGCTCAGGCTGATCTTGAACTCCTGGCCTCAAGCAATCCTCCCACCTCGGCCTCCCAAAGTATTAGGATTACAGTGTAAGCCACTGCAGCCAGCCTTGAAGGGCATGATTTCTGAGATGTTAGGGTTCTCCAAAGAAACAGAACCAGTAAGATGTATGAGTATGTATGTGTGTGTGTTCGTGTGTGTGTGTGTGTGTGTGTGTGTGTATGGGGTGTGTGGGACAGGGAAGAGAGAGATTTATTATATTTATTATAAGGAATTAGCTCCCATGATAAGGGATACTGGCAAGTCGTAATATTTGCAAGGATAATTCAGCAAGTTAGGACAGCCAATGATGTGGTTCCTCTCTGAAGACAAGCAGGCTTGAGACTCAGGAAGACACAATATTTCAGTTCAAGTCCAAAGGCAGAAAAAAAATGATGTCCAGTTTGAAGGCAATCAGGCAGGAGAAATTCTCTCTTACCTGGGCAAGGGTCAGCCTTTTTGTTCTATTCGGGCCTTCAACTGATTAGCTAAGGTCCACCCACATTAGAAAGAGCAATCTGCTTTACTCAGCATACCAACTTGAATGTTAATCTCAAAACATCCTCACAAAAATAATGTTTGACCAAATATCAGGTCATAAAAGTCAATATGGGCTATGTCTGGTGTTCTCTCTCTCTCTCTCTCTCTCTCTCTCTCTCTCTCTCTCTCTCAGAATAATTGCCTTGAGAACCCAACCACCACGCTGCGAGGAAGTTCAGGCTATATGAAGAGATCACATATAGATATTCTGAGCAACAACTTTAGTTAGGTCCCCAGTGCATGCATCACACATGTAAGTGACTGAGCCTTCAGATGATTTTATCCCTCAGACTTCAAGTTTTCTAGCAAAGACCCCAGATATCATGGAGACAAACTATCCTTGATGCACCTTGTCTTAATCCTTGAGCCACAGAAAATGTGAGAGATAATAAATAGTTTTTCTTTCTTTAAGCCTCTAAGATTTGAGGTAAAGTTTTACACAGCAATAGAAATGAATAGAGATGCCATCTTACGGCAATTTTTAATGAAATTATAGCTCTTATCACATCATGCTATTATTCCATTTACTTTATCTATCACAAGACTGGTAACTCTCAAGTGGCTCCCCAGCTTCCTCTTTCTTTACCTGTCCTCTTTTCTCCCCTCTCTGGCCATTCCTGAGGGAACAGTTGGCCCATCAGGCTGTGTGGGAAGAGGAGTGAAAAACTAGACATTTCTCCTCCCCTTCCAAACCATTTTTGTCTTTTTATGCTTCAACATACACAGTACAGTAGTTGTCAATGTGGAATGTGACATTTGACTATTGAATCTCAATTTTAAAACTACCTCCATGGCTTAGGGCCTGAGATTTGTGTATTCATTTTCTCAGTCGTTTTTGTGACAAACGTTTGTTGGGCACCTACCACATACCAAGCACTGGGCCAAACACTGGGAGTAAAACAGGAAATGAGATATGGCCCGAGCCCTCAAGATGCTACAGTACATTTATGACTGAATGTTTTAAGAAATGAGCACTTCTTGTTGTTTCCTACTGCTCACAGGCTGCTGTAGAGTTGGAGGTAATAAGAAACCCTTTCTTGGTTATGCGACCTTGGTAAAATCACAATGTTGCTGAGCTTTGGTTTCTTCAGCTACTTAAGGTAATGCCACTGACTTGGCAGGTTTTTTGTGGAGATTAACTGAATTTATATATGTGAAAGCTCTACATACAAATTGAATTGAATTGAAAATAAAATGATGCTACTTCATTTTCCTTGTAATATTTAATATGTTCATTTCATTTACACAGTTGTTTCAATGAAGTTATTTAATTACAACTTTACAGTAAAAAAATTAAATTTAAACACTCGCATCTGGAGTTCCTTATAACAATGGGAGAAGCTGGAAGGATTTTGGCTTAGAGTCAAATTGAACAAAAAAGGAAAATTAAACATATATTATTGATGAGTATTTCTCACTTACCTCTCTCTACTGTCAGACTCAAACTCTCTACAGAACATATTATAAGATCTTTAAACTGACATTTAAATCCTTCGCACTCTGGTTTGACCAAGGAGATTTAACAACATGATACCCAATAATTGTCACAGCAAAATTATGAAATGGGCATTATTCCTACAGTATTAATGCAAACCAGGGAACTGAAGGCTGAGACGTTAAGCAACTTGCCCAGGCCTGCTCACTGAGTATACAGGTTTGGGATCTCACCTTCAGACTGTTAAACTCTGAAATCCATGGACTTTCTTTATAGCATGTGGCATCTAACACAGAAGGCACTAAATAAATACTTCATCACTAAAACAAAATGGCTGAATTAAAGAAAATGTCTGTTTGGGGTGCTGAAAAAGATCATCTATTTAAGAAACCATGTTGTTATCAGAAATTTTACTAGGCTTTTGAAACTTAAACAGGCTCTTAGGTTTTTGTTAATTGGTATTTTCATTTTATTTACTCATTAGTGCAGTTAAAAATAGAAATGAGCTACCTTTCCAGAGGTAAGTAAGTTCCCATATTTACCAGTAAAAAGCAAACAATATTTATCTAGTTACAAAATTCCAAATACCACCAAATGGAAGGCACGTTTTTCACTTTTTGTGACAGCTATTTATTGTTATGAGACATTCTTTTTCTCATTTTCATTGAGTGTGTGTGCATGTGGATATTTTGTCATCAATTTTACTAAAGGTTAATCTGTGGTAACTGACAAAAGACAGCAGAGCCTAATGACGTGTGAGTACAACATAACTAATCAGAAGGAACTGGCAACATAGCAAGTGCTCCTTATATAACATTCTGAACACCAGGTAGAAGATGCACTAACACCAGCAAAGGTCATTATCCATTTTTCGAAAGCCATTCTAGGGCTATTTTCCCCAAGGCTAAAAAGGAGTTGATTGAGCCATGCTCTTTGCAGGTTCTTTTCTCTTACCATCTATGGCAAGCACTGTATGCTTGCTCCCTTGATACCAAACCAACATCCTTATTCCTTGACTTCCTCTGCTTTAGGAGCTTCAAAGCCAACCATTAGTTTACCAGCCTCCCTTGCAGCTACTAGTAACCAACGACACAGTGGCCATCAAGAGAGCATTTGGATGTAAGCAGAAATTGACTGATCAGGGTTCTGGGGACAAAATTTTCTCCATTAGAAAGGGGTTCCATGCATGGATGGTACAGCCTTCTTCCCATTCCTATTTTTTCTGCCTAGAATGTAGATACATTTGGCAATTCAGCAACCATCTTGTAGCCAGAGAGCAATAATTATGAAGACAACAAGGCAACAAGGATCAGGCAAAAAAAGTAAGAAAGAAAGAATCTAGGCTCCTGAAGGTGATATGGAGCAGCTCACCCAACACTAGAAACTTCTTGTTAGATAAGAAAAATTAACTCAATTTGTTTGTGACCCTCTAGCCTAGTTTTCTGTTACTCATAGCTGAAAGAATGTGTTCTTAGCTGGAATAGAGATGTAATGTGGGTTGCTATGAAGCCTATGAAATAATATGGATGATTATCATAATAGACAGCAGTTGAGATTAGCATTTTGAATAGGAAAATATCAATAATAATATAAATAATAATTATAACAGTGAGAAGTTCCACAATAATAGAGTAATGGCAAAAATGACTGTAATAGCTCAGAATGAATAGGCTGCTGGTTATTATTGTAATAATGACTGTAGGGGTGAATCAGAAATTGGTTAAAAAAAAGCAACTGTTGGGGTTGGGGACACACATGCAGAATGGAGATACAACTGAAAATAATCTTTAAATAAAATGTTTATCATACACAGGTATGTCACAAAATAGGATACTCAAATGTCCAACAAATATATGAATTGTCTATCTGCTTATTATAAAGGGTATACAGATTAAAATCCCAATGGAATACTACTACACACCTACTATAATGGCTAAGATGAAAAGGATAGATAATACCAAATGTTGGGGGAAGATGTGGAGCAATCGGAACTCTCCTTACTACTGATGGAAGTGTATATTGATACAAACATTTTGCAAAACCATTTGAAAATATCTACTAAAGCTAAACACATTCTCACCCTATGACTCAGCAATCACGCTCTGGGATATGTATCCCAAAGAAGTACATCTGTATGCTCACTAAAAATGATCTATAAGAATGTTCGTGGCAGCATTATTCCTAATAGCCCTAAATTAGAAACAACCCAAATGTCCATCAGCAGTAGAATAAATCAATTGTACTATAGCCAAACAATGGAACAGCATACAATAATAAGAATGAGTGAACTAGACTACATGCAATACCATGAATCTCACAAATACAATGTTAAATGAAAGATGCAAGATACTAAGAAGTACATACTGTATGATACATATATTTGTATAAAAGTCAAAGATAGTCAAAACCACCTATAATGTTAGATGTCAGGAGAATAGTTACTCCTGGAACAGATTGAGGGGTAGTAAACAGAAGAGGGCACAAGAGGAATTTGTGGGGTGCTATTGATGTTCTGTTTCTTGATCTGGGTGCTGGTTTTACAGCTGTGTTCATTTTCTAAAAATTTATTTAGCTATACAGTTAGAATTTATAAAAATAAAAAGTTAATCTAAAAATACTATCAGAGGATATCCCTCCAGAGGAAGACTTGGGCAAAATTTCATGCCAATGAGATGGTTCAAACAACAGGAAGACATATTCTCTCAACCCATTTGCTATCAAGAAATAAGATATTCCATTAAGAATAGATATGCTACAACTGGATAGGGTGTGCTTATCTTTACAGCAGACCTTCCCAACAATCAAATACAGCGGGAGAGAACTTCAATAATCCTACATTCAAATGTTTATTTAGTGCCAAGCAGGTGTTCTAAGTGCTGAAGATTCAGCGATAAAGGTTTTGCCCTCATAGAGTTTACCTTGCCCCATCTGTAGTTCCTAAATAAAAGACCCCTAGGAAATTGTTTTGTTTATTTTGGAAGATTCTATCAAAAGTACAACTGAGATTGTCTCCTATTGCTTTGACTTTTTGAATATGTTTCATTTGGTAAGCTTACTAAATTAACTCTGAATGAACTGAATCTACAAGCACATAAGGGCGTGTACGTGTGTGTGTCTGGTAGAAAGAGACAGATAGATTCAGATTGTTAGTGTCTGTCAGTGAGTGCCAGCCACATGGAGCATATGAGACTGTCTAAGAGACAAAAATGTAATTAAGTGAAGTGAATGAAATGAGTGTGGAACACTATGGGAGACACATGAGTAAGAAGTGAGTAACAAGGCTGAAGTCTTCTGAGTAACAGAATCCTGTTTCCATTAATGAGTCTTTTCTTAAGTTTATTTGTTCTTTCCCCAAATCTTGTGATATAAAAGAAGTGAGCTGTTTCATTTGACATTACCATAGTCTATCTCCTGTGGTAAATTCATGGGAAAAGGCCAGCATATACGCAATCTAATTCAGGCTCAAGTCTACATCAGGGTTATTCTCTATTCAAAAGATTAAATTTGCAAAACTGGCCCCTGATCCCTCCTGGAACATCTCTTCCTCTCCCAGCTGAGAGCTGTTGAACACCATTTGTGCTAAAAAGGTTCTGTGACTCAAAACCCATTGGCCCCTTAGGATGACTGTGGACTCCCCTTCTCAAAAGGTCTTTAAAAATAGAAGAGTTATTCTCTTCTGGGAGTGTGACTTAGGCAGAGCTCTAGTCAAGAACATGATGGTCCCTTCCTAAGGTCTTATCAAGAACCATTTATCATTAGAATTATCAAGATTTGGGGATTGGGGATTTTCCTCCTGTTGAGGTCAGACCTTTGCACACCGCATAAAGTTTCCTTTTTAAGTAATGTTATTTCCTACATTTTATACCTGAGACTCATCACCTAAGATCTAGTTCAAGTAGTATCTTATCTATAAGGCACTCCTCTTCCCTATTTAGAGTTGAATATACTTTCCTTTGACTCCCCTACCCAAACTTTTAAAGAACATTTTGGTTTACTCCTCTCTTTGTTCCTTGTGGAATATGAGTTTCATGAAGGCAAGAACCATAACTGTTTATTCTCAAATCTAGTGACCAGGAGGGTACATGGCATACAGTAGGTATTTAATAACTGTTGAATGAATGTCAGCGACCAGGTGATGCCTTCAAAATGGGACTTTTGAAAATGATGGCTTTCCTCAAAGCCCAACTAACTGGGAGCTGGCTTAAGAATGGGACAGAAATAAAGCCATCCAACCCACCTTAAAACAAAAAAGAGGCATATTCTCGTGGTCAGATCTCTTGCAGAAATGTAAGCCCTGTTTGATGGACTGAGGGTGCTTCTTAACGAGCTTTCTTTAGGAGAGAATGTCTTTGAAAGACCTCCTGAGAATTTCCCCTCTAACTGATTAGAGAAGTAGAGAAATAGGAGAAGGGAGATTTGGGGTTAAACGAAAGAGAAAATTAGCTCATAGAATGTGTATGTACATCAAACATCAGAAATTTCATTCTTTGGATAAGAAGGGGGCTGGGATACAGGTCACTTGAATATGACTTAGGATCAATTTTTCTTTGCTTAGCCAGTAAGATGGCCCATTGTTAAGAAGATATATTTGAAGTAAAACAGCTTATCTTCTGAGTTTCACTCTGAGCAACAGAAAAGCAGCCCCTGCCATCGGGAAGCTGACTTGGAGCTGTCAGCCTGGCCTGTGCTGCTTGGAGCTGGCATGGCACTCCCAGCTGAGGCTCAGCGTTCTCCTGTTGAACAAAGACAGTTTTCACAGAACACCAGCATGAGACAAGATCACTGTACGCCTGTGATGGAGCAAGACAACAACTAGACTGCTCCACAACCATGCCTAACCCAGACAAAAACATAAACATTGTCCAAACCACAAAAAAGACCACATATATTCCTATCCTGGTTAAAATGAGTAACTGCTGCTTTGTTACTGATTATGTATTTCACCTTGGTCTCTATTTCCCTCCTTCTAGATAAGATTTATTAAAGCACTCAGTCATAGAATTGTCCTGGCTTCCTGACAACGTTCAATCCAGATTAAAGCCGTCCTTCATTAAACCCTCCCTGAAACAACAACAGCCCCAACTCTGTAAATTCTTTCTTAAAACTCTCTTACTAAGATGCCTCATAGTTCTCCATGGGGTGTATTCTCCCTTGTGGAAATGAGCAATAAACTCAACTTGTTCAATTATATGTGTGTTCTTGGTGGTTTTTGGCTGAAATGTATTGATAATTCTCTAATGTTATTGTTCACTAAGTACAAACTGACTTCTCTTAGATACCAGAGTTTAACACTAAGGTATCAAACTCTTTTAATTAAACTCTACAAGTTTACCAAATTATCAAAATATTTTGTTATTCTATCCTACCTCAGTTAAAGAGAATGTTTTGGAAGCTTCCAGAGGAAATGATGATGGAATAAATTGTTTTTAAAGCATGAGAAAAAGGGAAAAGAAAGATGGAGTTTCTAATTCCTTACTCCCCTACATAAGAAAGGGAAATCACCTTCTACAGTTGCGGAGCTCTGTGGCGCAGTGGTCAAATGTATTCTAAGGAACCAATATATTTCCTAACATTCTTAACTTATCACCATAATTTCTACCAGTTCCCTCTACATAAAAATTTCTCCATGGAACTGTCACAATATTTTTCTTCCTCCTAAGAATACCAGAGTGTTTTTTCTTCCCAAGTTCTTCTTGTGTTGTATAATGTGACAGGTTATTAAATCAATTTCTCTTCCTTTCTTTAAAGAAGACATAGCATCGAGTATAGCA
>NW_012136080.1:8801794-8805964 GCF_000956105.1 Propithecus coquereli
GTAATCACAGCTCACCATAATCGTTGAACTCCCGGGCTCAAATGATCCTCCTGCTCAGCCTCCAAGCTGCTAGGACTACAGGTGCACACCACCATGCCCAGCTAATTAAAAAAAAAACTTTGGAGTGACAGGGTCTTGCTATGTTGCCCAGGCTGGTCTTGAACTCCTGGCTTCAAACGATCCTCCCACCCCAGCCTCCCAAAGCTCTGGGATTACAGGGGTGAGCCACTCACTGTGTCCAGACTAATTGAGTACTTTTTAAAACTTAAACAATGTGTATATCCTTTGACCAAACACTTCCCCTAAGAAAACAAATAGGTATTCATGTAAATATATTAATAAAAATAATGATGGCTAAGAGTTATGTAACATTAAGTGCCAAGCACTACTGTGTGTTAAAATCTTAAAACTCTACAATGTAGATAGTTTTATTGTCTCCATCACACAGATGAGAAAATGGAGGAAATTTACTTGTACAAGACCTTATAGCTGATAAATAATAGAGCTGGAATTCAAATATAGACAATCTGTAACTGGAGTTACACTGTGCATTGTCTCTCAATATTAGAAGCACATTCATTGTTGAATTATTGATACAATCTCAAACTGGAAACACTCTGCTCCTCTCCCAGTATTACCCATCATCATTCACCCAGTTGCTCATACCTCTGGAATCATTCTTGACTCTGTACTTTTTCTCACCCCCTACTTCCAATTCATCAGCAAAGTCTATGGTGTCTGCTTTGAAAATGCAATTCATTTCTATCCACTCTCATCTCCTCCATGGTTACTACCTGATCCAAACTACCATATCCTTCATCTGAACGAATACCTCCTGAGTCGTCTCCAGCACCCACTCTTGTCTCTGTACACTGACACAAGCAGATAGTGTCATTAACATTGCTTAAAATGCAAATTGCTTCTCTGCTCAAGACATCCAATTTCCTCCCATCACATATGGAATAAAATCCCAGACCCCTACTATTGCCTACACGGATCGACATGATCTGGCCCTTAGCTCCTTCCCCATGATCACTTCTCTCATTCTTGCCTTCTTATACCACTGCCCTCCAGTCACACTCACTGCTCCCCTGCTATTCTTTTTATCATCATGGTGATGATAAGAACACTTAACATGAGATCTACTCTGTTAACAATCTTTTAAGTGCACAGTACAATATTGTTAACTATAGGCCCAATGTTGAAAAGATCTCTAGGATCTACTTGTCTTGCACAATTTAAACTTATTCCTTAAACAGGCCAATCCAGTCCCTGTGTCATGGAGTCTGCCCTTCTTTCTGTTGGAACGTTTTCCCTATATCCAAATGGCTTACTCCTTACCTATTCAGGTTTCTGTGCAAACGTTATTTCCTCAGAGAAGTCTCTCCTGACCACAACTTTTAAACTAATCCCCTATCCTTCCACACCCCCTTCCTTGCTTCATTTTCTTTCATAGCACTTGCTATTGTTTGACAATAACTTATACATTTATCGTATATCTTCAATTCTCCCCACTAGTACAAAAGCTGGGATCATGTGTAGTTCCCTGCTATATTCCCAGCCCTTAGAATAGTAGCTGGCATATGGTAGGAACTCAATAAATGTTTACTGAATGAATCAAAGAATGAACCTTTTATATGTGCATAGGTGAATCATGGTTCACTCTAAGAACTAACTGCTTCTTGTCATTAAATTGTAGAAAATATTTATTAGAATCATAAAATGTAATTGGGAAAATCTCGAAGTAGTAAACAGGCAGTGGGTAAGAAAGGACCAAATATCAAAGAGATGGAGACCATTGTGTTTAGACTCGGTGACTCCTACAGCCATGGGTGCACTAGTCTCCAGGAAGGCAGCAGGAGTTGGCATGGTGGGCACCAGCAGGAGAGGACTCACAGTGTGGACAAAGGATGTGAGATCTGAAAAGAGGATTTTAGAGGGCAGGTTCCACCCAAATTGTTATATAATCTTGGAAACGTTATGACATCTCTGAATCTCAGTTTTCTCATTTGTAAATTGGCAGTGAAAATAACAGTACCGACCTTAGTAGCTTGTGTTATGAGGAATCAATGAAAAAATAAATGCTGAAGGGCTACATAGATACTAGTTGCTTTTATTTCTTCTTCTTTATTCTTTATTCTTCTTTATTATGTCTGGTAGTGGTCTAGTAGTCTATAGTGATACTGTATATATGTATTTTCATAAAATTGGGGTTCAAAACCAGAAGAGAGATTTCAATCATAGTTTCCTCCTATTGTACTTCTTCAGGCTGTGCATTTCCTAAGTTTAATGTTCAGGTTAGAAAGTCTTTCCTTTTACAAGTCCTGCATTTGCATCTTTCAAGGTTCCAGGAGAGCTCCCTGAATGGGAATTGGGGTTATAAATATGCATACATTCATCTTATTCACACCCTCTAAGGTAATCATGGATCATATGATAATAAGATGGGCTCTTTAGTTAACTAATATTTCTAGGTATAGCCCATGGTTTAATTATGTGCCAAAAAGTTGACACTCTTCCTATTCAGAGGGAGGGTCTATGTCTTTACCCTGAGACTACCATGTACAGGAGTCTGCAGGTAAATGCTCCAAATGGAAGTCCTAGCCTAACCCATGAGTGAAGATGCCTTCAGATGATTTGAAACCCCAGCCATTAAATCACCCCCAGCTTTCCAGCCCTTCCAGATAAGGTCTTAGACATCATGGAACAGAAAAATTTCACCCCAACTGTGCTCTGTCTAAAGTCCTGATGCACAGAATCCATGAGTTTAATAAAATGGTTGTTGGAGGGTAATTGTTATGAAACTGTAGTAACTGAAACAAATCAGACGAAGCAAATCATCAATAGGGGTGAACTAAAATAGGTTTCCCTATTACAAATCGCTGTTTCTCAGAAGTTGTTTTGAAAAGGCTAGTACTGACCAAAGTGGAGAAAAAGGTACCAAATTTTCTTCCTTTGATACACTGTTCCAAAACTGTACTCTTTCAATAAGAACTAGTCTTTATGCTCAAGAAAAAAAATATCTAGGACTAAATTCTCAGATGAGAGGAAGCTCTTGAAATATCAAGTGTTTGAAAACAGACTAGCCAAGATAGGGAGTTGAACATTTCTGAGCTTAAATCAAGATAAAATATTTAATTAGCCTATAAACTGACCCTGAGAACATCTGGAGTTTCCAGAAGGGAAGAATTTTCTTGTCACTTCTCTTCTAAGACTGCCAAACAGTGGGGGCTGATGTTGGCACAGAAGCAAAGATAGGAAGGGAAGGTTATCAGTATGGCCTCCCTGAGATTCCGAGTCTGTAGATTAGAGAACACGGACAAGTGGAATGAAGTCACTCCAAGTCTATTCACCTTCTTCAAAATGCAGGGAGTGGAAGGGATAAAGAGACTTATATAATTCTTCAGTAGTGGAGCCAAAACAGATCAATCAAAGTGGTTAGTCAGAGACCTGGCAGAAACTTAGATACCTGTTAAATTTTCTTACTAAACGTTCTCTCCT
Organism: Propithecus coquereli; assembly: GCF_000956105.1. NCBI lineage: Eukaryota > Metazoa > Chordata > Mammalia > Primates > Indriidae > Propithecus > Propithecus coquereli. The sequence continues at coordinate 8,805,296 of NW_012136080.1, forward strand.
GTTACACAAATGAGTGGGTCCATGAATACTGGGGCTGGGCAGCAAACCAAAAACTTGCCTCTGGCATTAAACACACCTCAACATAGGTATTACCTGATAATATCTTTCATATACTGAGAACTAAGTGATCTGCTAAGCACATTAGTTTTGCATACATGATCTCCTTTAAATATAATAGCATTTAATATTTATCAAGTGCTTACTATGCATCAACTACTATATTAAGTAATTCTTAACTATCATCTCAATTCATCCTATAATAAACCTATGGCATAGGTGTTATTGTTACCTTCCTTTTACAGATAGTAAAAATGCAAGCAGAGGGAAGATGAGGCATTTATATAAGGTCATACAGATAACCCAAGCAATCTGATTCCAGAGCCTATAGCAACAGCCTCTTCGTTATCCTGCTGGCCAGTCATTTAATCTTGATAACCATTTAGAAATCAGTAGTATGAGAGGCTCAGAGATGTTAAGTGACTTTCCCAAAGTCATACAGTTAACCTGTAGTGAACCTCTACCTAGTTTCCAAACTAACCTCAGATCAAGCCAAGCTGCTATGACAGCTTCCTAAGTTGTCTAGCATAGTAATTTCAGATTGAATTAAAGTCTGGTGAGTCACACCACAAATAGTTTAGTTTGATTCTGAGATAAACCAGCTCAGTATTT
>NW_012136080.1:8807849-8811869 GCF_000956105.1 Propithecus coquereli
CTGTCTATGGGAATGTAAAATACTACAGCTACTATTTAAAACAGTATGGCAGCTCAAAAAATTAAAAAGAGAACTACCACATGATTTGGTAATCTCACTACTAGGGATATCCAAAAGAGCTGAAATCAGGCTCTCGAAGAAAAATCTGCAATCCCACGTTCATTACAGCATTATTCACAATAGCCAAGATATAGAAACAACCCAAATGTCCAACAACAGATGAATGGATAAAGAAAATGGGATATAAACATACAACATAGTGGGACCCCCATATCTAAAAAAATTTCCTTGATAGAAACAAGAATGGAAACACATCATACTAAAACCTACAGAACACAGAAAAAGCAGGTCTAAGAAGGAATTTTATAGCAATAAATGCCATAATCAAAAAAGAAGAAAGATTTCTAATAAGCAACCTAACAATGCACCTCAAGAAGCTAGAGAAATAAGCTAGCTAGATTTTCAGTAAGCAATTCATTCTTTTTCCATATGGTCTCAGTGAGAGACCCAAGGAGGGTAAACCTAGATAGTACCTGAGATGGAGTAGAGAAGAGACAGATCTCCGTACCAACCACAGCTAAACACTCTCCCTGCCACACCCAGAGAGAATGGTGAAGAGAAAGAAAGAAGAGGAGCATGAAGAAGTTCAAAATCAAAAAGATGTAAGAAAGGAAAATTAAGGCTAATAGAACCAGTTAGGAACTGGTCCTCATCCCTGAGTGGCAGGAAATGTCCTTCAAGCATCCTGTTATAACCCCAGTAAACATAGTTACATCTGCTACATGCACAGTTTACACACAGACACATAAACAAACTCTTTTAGATCAAACTTCTTGCCTCAGGCACTGACAATCCTGCTACCTGTGAAAAGGATAAACCTAATAGTGTAGTTGAGTTCTAATGAGTTGAGTTGTTATTCTCCTAAATGAGAACAAGATGGTCCTCAAAAATCCAAGTGCCTTTAGAGGTGAATATGGGGAAATGGACCAGGGAAATGAAATTCATCTAACCACTCAATTACAAGCATTCATTGTGCCAGGCGATGTCATAGACCCTGGGAATGCAAAATCGATAAAGTGATCACAGCTTAAGCATCCCAGAATCAATTCCCCAGTGACTTCTAGATCCACCTCTACTGCTCTGCTTCTAGACATGAGACTCTTTTAATTGCTTTAGTCCTCAGAAAAGTTGGAGACTGAATAGCATATCTTTATTTACAAAGCATTTTTCTCAAAGAATGATACATGAGCAATAATATCTTCAATAATAGTAGCACTTACTGAGTTCTCACTCTGTACCAGTGACAGTTCTAAGCACTCTACATGTATTGACTCTTTTATCCTCACAACGGTCCTGATGAGGTAGGTATCATAATGATACCCATTGTATAGATGAGGAAACTAAAGTACAGTAAGTTTGAGTAATTTGCTAATTCATACAGCTAATAATGGCTGGGCCAGGACTTAAACCTAGGCAGTCTGGCTCCATAGTCTAAGCGCTGAACCACTGTCCCATGCACCAGTGGGAACCTTTAGGAGGTCAGGCTAGAACCATATAAATTGAGGATATGGGAGATATTTCAAGTATCACTCAAAGCAGATTTAATTCCTATTTAAAAAAGCAAACAATTTTAAATAAATCTAAAAAAGCCAAAGCAGCGACTACAGCGTTTTCATACACGTTGGTGGGTCTTGCATTGTAATTATCTTCTAATAAGGCATTTTGGCAAGTTCAATCAAAAGCTTTAACAATGTTCCTACCCTTTGACACAGTAATTCTACTTTTGAGGGAGAAAAACCCAAATATAGGATGATGTAGGCAGATGTCCCTTATATACAAGAAATTTACCCTAGAATTATTTATAATAGCAAAATTTTGAAAATAAATATCCAACAGAAGAAAACTGGCTAAGCAAACTGTGGTAGATTTTCTATGTGAAATATTATACAACCATTTAAATGATGATTATGAATAATTTTGAATAACAGAAATATACATTTATGCTTATCATGAAATGAAAAAAGAACAGAAAACAAATCACAAATATAGTATGAGCATCACTCTCATTGCTATCATAACATCACAACAAATAGAAATCCCATGTTTAAAAAAGTATTCTTAAAAGCAATGCTGTTAGGTGAAGCCAAAATAATAGCACAAACCTGAGAGACCTTAGTAACACAAAAATTGAGAAATTGAGATACAAACCATCTCAGCATGTTCCCTACAAATCAAAAAGGTGAACTCTAATAGGGGGAAAGGTATATGTGCAGAGTAAAAAAAATATAATTAATTGCACAAGTATCAAATAGCAGAGTCTTGTCTTGGCACAGATTGCACAGAGAAGATCTGAGTTTTAATTAATCACAAACCACAGTACTATTGTAAATGGAGTTTTAGAACATATTAATAGAAATGAAGAATGCAGGTCCCTGATGTCACTGTCCCACTGTCTTCTACTTTGATGAAAGTCTCCATTGTAGTTGATACCTCCTGGTGTCATGTTTTAAGAACCATGGATGCTTTACCTTATTTTACCACCCCAAGATAAGGGACCTTCACCATCAGCGCTGTGACCTTTACCTCCTTATGAAATTAAAAATAACTTTCTCTACAAAATGTTCAGGAATCCCCACTCTAAAATTCAGGACCAGGAAAGTGAATGTTTAATTTGGGGGAAGATTAAGAGATTGGTCCAAAGATAGCCTCAATAAAAGCAAATGCTGGATACTATAGAGGGCAGATTCCTAATGAGCAAGAATACCAACACCACCTACTCCAAATCAACATTTAATACATGATTTTAGATGAAGACAATGATAAAAAGAACAGTTTGAATGCCTAAAACTAAAGAAGAGAAAAACACGTCAATTTTAAAGACTAGTGGCATTATGTTGGGTTCCTCTACCTTCATAGAGATCAAGATGAGAGAAGTACAATGTCATGGAGACAACACAGGAATTGGAGACACAAAGATCTGAGCTCAAATCCTAACACCACTTCTCACCAGTCTTCTGACTGTGGGCATGTACTCGTTCTATGTGAGTGTCAGTTTTCCTACCTGTAAAATAGGTAATCACAGTCTCTATCTTGTAACACTGCCATGAGGATTTAATGAATATGCATGTAAAGACTTAGCACGTGGCACCAGCAAACACTCCGTGAATGGTACCCATTATTCTCAGAGGACAGCAGTGAAGGATGGTGGGAACACAGTTTCTGGAGTCAAACAGTCTGGGTCCAATTTGTCATAGCTCCTTCACTTACTAGTCGTGTGACCCTTGAGCAAATTATTCAACTCTTACGTGCTTCCGTACTATGTGATTTTTATTTATCAATTATACCTCAATAAAGATGGAAAAAATAAAACATATATGGAGCCCAATTTGTAGGGTTATTTTGATAATTAAATACGATAATATATATAAAGTACTCAGGTGAGTACCTGATTGTATAAGTACTATCAATATAGTTAAGGTATTATAAATAAATCTTCATTATCATTAATAAAAAGGATAAAATAAAGTGAAATTACAAAGAAAGTAGGATTTTCTTAAGGAGATGATTATCAATAACGAGTCTAGTGAAACATGAAAAAAGGTACCCAGGAAAGGTACCCAAAACAACTCTTTTGAGATGTTGAAGGTGGTTCAAGCTAGAGGCACAGGGCTCCTAACTGTAGATGTCCCCTCAAACTCTTTCCCCAACCTGTAATTCCATCATTCAAATGACCAGCATGGGATTCAAGGTACCTTATGAAAACTCTTGGTGACCAATGCTCAGTTTGAATGTCCAGAATGTAGCTTGCCAGTTCTTCAGGCTAAGGAGGCAGTGAGGCCAATGTCATGGTGCTTTCCTCTCAGCAGGAGGCCAGACATTATTCCTCAAGCAGATGAAATTATCTTTAAGGCATACAAGATAATTAAGAGCCAACACACATTTCAATTCAAAAATATTTTTCTCATTTGTAGCCAAAATTTTCCATCTCATGTGATTCTGCTTTCAGACATTATGATGTTC
>NW_012136080.1:8816163-8818213 GCF_000956105.1 Propithecus coquereli
ATAGCCTAGGCACCCCAGAGATGGTCTACTCACTGTATATTTAGGGAAAGGAATTGATTTAAAACTTTGTTTTGAGCCCTCTTTCTCAAGCTCACGTGACAGGACCGTCTAAGGCTCCAGCCCTCTGTTTCTAAGGTGGAGTGGGTTCTATTGGACACTGAGGTCTTTGAGAACATAAGCCACATCTTTTTCACGATTCTCAATAGATGCTGGGGTTCGAAATCTATGTTGCTTTTTCATAGGGCTATTATCAGCAGCAAATGCCATAACATAAGTAGATGGACTTTGTTAATATAAAGTGCTATATGGATATATTATTATTATTATTATTAGAAGCAATGATCTTATATTAGAATCCACTGATAAGTGATGTGTTAGATACAACCACACTGATTATTGCTAACAATTATCACCAACAATTTACCAAGACCCATGATTCATCATAGCATGTTTTCATATGGAATTGATCCAAGGGTAATTAGTTCTCAGAATTACTGAGAGCTTCTTATGAAGGAGCCCAATAATTGTATATTAACATTAAATGGGAAAATGGAATTAATGGTGTATAAGGCAACATCTTAGATGTTTGGAAAACCAATTGGTTTTCTCAATGAGGACAAGCATTCTGTCACACATAGGATCTCTGCCAAGGGCCACACAATCATGAGTTTGGCTCCGCTTCATGGAGAATATACAGCCATGCCCATGTACTCCAGTGAATTGAATAGAAGTCTTTAATTCACAAGGGTCCTTGCCTTTGAACCTCTGAGAACTGTTCATTTATTCCACTTGGTTATGATGTTCAGTTTCAGGAGTTAGGGAACACATCAGTACTCACCAAAAGGCAGGAGGAAATTATTCCCACTCCTCGGTGGAAGATGAAGAACATTATAAATTATCATTACACTTAACTGTCACCATACCTTGTCATCATTATGTGCCAGGAGTGAGTGCAGAGGAGATTTTAAAAAAATGAGTATGGTCCTAAACTAGGGAATTGAAATGGTAGGTCTAAAACTCTCAGTTTGGAATGTATTTTCAAGTTGTAAATTTTCTCTTCCCACTTTTCTATCAGTAAAAATCATGGCCATTACTAAAGATTTACTGAAAGTTTTCACCCAATTAAAACACCATCCCGTTTTAAAATTCTGAAAGTAAACACAACCATCTTCTCTGAATTCTCAATCCTTAGACATATATCCCAAACACTGTTGGTCTTCAAAAAGCAGCAATCTTTTCTGTATTTCAGAACAACTGATTTCCAATATTTCAAAGACATAGCAATTCATTCTCATTGACACTCAATATCATTAACAGCAACAGAAGATCAGATTATAGGTCTCACTAGTCTAAAAATCAGGCTTACATTTTTATGATTCACTTTAGAGGTCAAATGTTTTCTTAAATTATTAACAAATTATAGACAATCAAAAGAACAAATATTTCCCCTTCATGTGGGAAGCCCAACTGAAGTTAGTTATAACTATTGCAGGAATAAACTGAGCTGTAAACCAGGGCATCACAGGGCCCTTTCTCTGCTGGAATTCCATTAGAAGAAGTACAGTCTAGCAATCACAAGTAACAAAAAAGAAATGTTAATTTCTAGTTACATCTCCCCCCAAAAATTTAAGTAATAAAATTAATTGTTCATGGTAACATTTTTTTAAGAGACAAGGTCTCACTATGTTGTCCAGGCTGGTCTTGAACTCCTAGGTTCAAGAGATGCTCCTGCCTCAGCCTCCCAAGTAGCTAGGACTACAGATGCATGCCAACTCACCCATCATAGCACTTTTACAAACCCCTTTTCCTCTCCTCTCCACCCTAACCAAATTCTCTAGCACACCAAAGATGCTTCTGGAAGCACACTGGCTATCTAGATTTACATTTAAATTAATTAAAATTAAATAATCCAAAATATGATTCTTCAGTTACAATAGCTACCTTTCAAGTGCTCCATAGCCACATGTGACTAGTGTCTATTTTATTGGGCAGTGCAGACACAGAACATTTTCATCATTGTTGGGAATTCTGTTGGAGAGTGCTGATCTAG
>NW_012136080.1:8818263-8818615 GCF_000956105.1 Propithecus coquereli
GAGTGAAGCAGCCTGATTAGCAGGAAGCACAAGGACAAACCTCATATTCTGTTATGGGGAAAATCTGCTAATTATCACAGATCATTGTTGCCATAAGATTACTCAAAAGAAGCCAGAAATCTGAGGTTTATGAAAAGCCTTATCTTTAAGTTTTGGCAACTACTACAAAACTTGTTAGAACACTGTAAGATCAGACAAAATATGTCTGCAGGCTACAGAGAGGCCACCAGCTTCAAGTTTGCAACCTTTAATAAAGTAGAAAGAGCATGAGTTTTGGAATCAACCAGATTCCAGCTTTACTATTTGCTAGTTGTATGACCCTGAGCAATTTATTAATTCTGCCTAAGCCTCA
>NW_012136080.1:8822315-8824539 GCF_000956105.1 Propithecus coquereli
CACTATGTTGTCCAGGCTGGTCTTGAACTCCTAGGTTCAAGAGATGCTCCTGCCTCAGCCTCCCAAGTAGCTAGGACTACAGATGGATGCCAACTCACCCAACATAGCACTTTTACAAACCCCTTTTCCTCTCCTCTCCACCCTAACCAAATCTCTAGCACACCAAAGATGCTTCTGGAAGCACACTGGCTATCTAGATTTACATTTAAATTAATTAAAATTAAATAATCCAAAATATGATTCTTTAGTTACAATAGCTACCTTTCAAGTGCTCAATAGCCACATGTGACTAGTGTCTATTTTATTGGGCAGTGCAGACACAGAACATTTTCATCATTGTTGGGAATTCTGTTGGAGAGTGCTGATCTAGATAGAGACTCTCTTTTGCTAAACTTTAAAATTCTCTCTGAAAGATAAGCTCACCTTGCTTTTCCCTCTCTCACCCTGATACTCCTCAACAATCTCTTCATCATGAAAATCAGTTTAGCCTCTTGGTTTGTTATTTGTTTCTCCACTTAGCCAATTGCCAGATTCCCCATAATGAAAACACCCAGGAAACTGACACAGCCAGCATGAATTCTCTTATGTAAGGCTTTCATTTGATTCTGTAATTCTGTATATAGAAACCTCTTTGGAAATCCAGACATTTTCCAGTGGGTGGATACAGAAAAATGTACACATCAATAAATCTTGTTCATGTGCACTGCTCATGCATGCTAGCCTTCACTAAATGTAATAGCAGAGCTAAGTGATTTAAATAGGCTGTCAGGTGCTTCTCATTTCCACCATAGGTGTGGAGTAGAGACCACTCATTGAACTTGTACAGAAAAGTAGGAGTTGGCACTAAATAAATATGCACTACTTGATGACAACTGAATGATTCCCCAAATTATCGTAAGTTGTTAGAAGGTTCATATGTTGGTTATTTATCTCTTTGCTCTCAAATGCATTCTATATCCTCTCTCTGGAAACCTTGCCAACTGGCTTCCAGCAACGTTTGCCCAGGGGAAGGCACTGATGAGAGCAATGGAAGGGAGATGCCAGGGTGTCCCCATTTCCCTTCCAGGAAGCATTTCCAGCACCATCTGCATCTCCTCTATTTTTCTGCTTCCCACCAGACAGACCCTTCTTCCATGGACCCAGCTTCTACTAGGTGACCCAGTTGTTTGGTTCTGGTACTACTATCTCCTCCTTTTGTCCTCCTTGTCCACTGGTGTGCTGGTAAATTTTTAACAACTGGCTCTCTTAGAGGGGGAGAGGGGAGGGGAAGAAGTCCTGATTTCAAATGGTTGCCAGTGTCTATGGTGTAAATACATCCTGACTTGCAAAATTCCTGAATATTTAACAACCTGTTCTCAAGAGACTATACAAGGTAGCTCTAGCACTTTACCTCTCCAGCCCTAAGCAAAGTAGTAGCTTCCTGTTGTGAATTTCTGGGTTCTCTCACAGCTCTGTTTAGTTTCTCAGTATTTTTAACTCCTTTGTTGCTAGTTACCTGAATTAAATTATTTCTATTAGCTACCTGGCATTATATCCTAACTGCACATTATTAAGAGAGTAGAATTTGTTAGAGAAGGGCTTCTCAAAGTACCAGAATATAAATGAACCATATGACTAAGCATGCTGGAAATTAAGCTGATATCATTGGTTATAAAGAGTGAGACTTTCTAGATAAAGTGATAAAGGAAGCAGTGAATCAATTTACACTGTGGCACAGCTTCTTATCTCATTATACACTGGTGACAAAGTGTGTAGGCTGGTAGCTGTGTGCAGACTACACTTTGGGTAACACTGTAATAGAGCATATGTATCAAAAGCCTCAAAAGCATCTCATCCTTTGTCCCACCAGTTCTACTTTAACAGAATCTCTTCTAGGAACTCATCCAAAAAGAAGGGAAAAGCCTTATGTACAAAGAAGTTCATTGCAGTATTCCTTAAAATAGAGTATTTTTTGAAGCAATTTCAAAGTGAAAAAAATAGAAAAATGATTACATAAATCTATTTGATGGGATATTATGCATTTTTATAAATTACAATTTTCAATATTGTGGCAATATGGAGAAAAGCATATACTAGTAGGCAATAAAGTTAAGAAAGAAAATTTTACATGCATGATGAGAATCATATAAGAATATGTATGCCAGAAGGAAAAGAATGAAAAGAAATATGTAAAATAATAGTTGAATTACGTAAAGGAGGGATTAGTAGATGGATTTCTTTCCTC
>NW_012136080.1:8826029-8834446 GCF_000956105.1 Propithecus coquereli
TGAGCTGCCATGCACACACACAGCAAGGAGTGTGTGCTAGGAAACATTCTGAGTGCATATTCTATACATGAGTTTTGGGGGATGTTTGGATGTGGTTTGACTACCTTCCAAAGCCAGTTAAACTGGGCTGGTAGGCCCCCATCACCTTCCTCCCATTTCTGCCACCCCAATTGTCTTACTGGTGAATATACTCATGATCTCCACAAGCAGGATTCATCTTTCTCCAGTCCCCCACCAACTCAGACCAAGATATCACATCCAACTCAGCCCCATTGATCCATCGGGCTTGGAATAGAATCACTCTTGTAGTCCTGAGGGCTGGGTTCCATTACCACCATTGGGGTCCCACATAGCACTCTTGGATCTACAGCATTCTCCGGAACCTATGTTACTTCACAAACCTGTGATTTGTCCTGTGTTAGCTCTTCCACCACTACACTGTTTGGGGCTTGGTCAGAGAACTGGCCTTCAGTCTTGGTCACTACTCCTCAGTTTTGGCCAACTTCCCTGAATATAGGTCCTCCAGCCCAGCTCCCAGGATCAGAGCTGGCCCCACTGCAGACTATTGGCCAGGGATTTCACAGGACTGATTTGCTCATACATGTCCTCCTGGTTCCCTCTCTCAATCCAGAACCCATGGAAAGGACTCTCGTCTACTGTACTCATTCCATTTGAGTAGTCACTTCTCTTCCAACCCCCTAAAACATGTCCCCTCAGAGCTACCATTCCCAGAATTCTAAGTGAGTCTAATCTGAGCTCTGCCTTGGTCACAAGACTTTATCTCTAGAATCAATTTTTGGAGCATCAGCTTTCTCACCCCAGCCCAGCCTGGGGTCTAGATTCATGTCTGTGCCTGACCCCCTTGCTGCCTATCTTTTGGCAACAACTGGGCATGAGACAAAGAGCATACTGTGAATATTTCTTGTTAATTGAAAAAAAAAAAAACCCACCGGAAGTCTTAGGCTCATGAATTAAAGGCAAATTTCAAAATAGCCACAGCAAAACATCATGATACAAACGGAAACATGATCATATTCATTTCTTGAATTTTCCGTCTCATCAAGATAAACCACCTGAAGACAGGAAATATCAAAACATTTTGAACCAACCATCCTGCCATGCTTCTGTCCATGTGGACATGCTTACCTCAAACCACTGCCCGTGAGACTGCATCTTGAGGATGACACAGGGGTCTGGTTTGGAAAGGGCATCTCTGTCGGAAATTCCTTTGCATGCCACACGCAGCTCCACTTTGGTCAGGCAGGGGCTGTTGAAGATTCCCAGCGTGTTGGCAGCCGACTCGTAAATGTTGCTCATCTTCTTCATTCTGTTGTAGGCAAGTAAAAGAAGAAAAAAGACACACCAATCATTGCAGTATCTGTCAAAAGAAAAGCCCCCTAGTCACCCTTCAGGAAATTGATACACAGTTTCAAATATTGAAGGCATATTTATTATCTCACTTTCCAACCTAGTGACATAATTCCAGTGAAACAAATCAAAAACCAAAATAACAACAACAAAAACAGGCACTGGTGCAGACTTGACGAAGAACACTATTTCCCTGTATGATTCGCATGGTACAATTTTTAGTCTGTGAAATAAAATTAACGAATTAGTGCAGTAGACTGCAAACTGTAATCCGGCTCTAAATTAAGTGCATGGCTTTTGTGAGATTTTACAGATTTGTTGGTTAATCAATTTAATCATATCTTGAGTTTTTAAGACTCCCTAAAAATCCAACATTCCTCCTATGTTATGGTACAGAGAAATATATTGTTCCACCTGAAAAAACAGCCAAAATTTCCCATCCTTCAAGCCTGGCCCACATTAAGATGCCATCAGCAAGCTAGCTGCAAGAGGCCCAGCATCTGAGTTACTGTCCAATGTGCAAAAGTCTATTCTCACCTTACCCTTCCCCACTCCCACCTGCCACATCAGAACTCAGAAACAAAAAGGGGGCAAGTGAGAGGAGAGGAAAAGCACAAAGCATATGATCCTGAACTCACGGAAACAGCAGCTACACATAACACAGCAGGCCCCCACCCATCTCCACATGACACCCTATACAACGACACTTTGCATCCCAGAGACCCAGGAAACAAGGATCCACCAGAGGCCACCAGTGCTCTCCACCTTCTCTGAGTGTAAGGACATGAGAAAATTTTTTCAGGAGCAAAATTTGATAACCTTCTGATGGTATCCTGTGTCCCTGTAGATTCATTAGAAAAATGATAATGGCTTCCTCCACCTCACATGGCATTGGTGGCTATAGTGGAATTTCTTCACCTATAAAACAGGGATAATTCCTCCCTCTCTCCTTCCCTTCCTTCACAAATATTTAGTGAGCTTCCCTGTGGTACTGGCATCTTACTAGGTTCAAGTGAGTACACCATGCTTCCTCTTTTACAGGGAGATGACTGTGACTCAATGTCCCACATACACTCACATACATGAACAGCGTTTTATTGTAACACAGGCATGCTCGCTCATTTACACATTAGCTGTGGTTGCTTTCACTACAATGGCAGAGTTGAGTAATTGCCCACAAAGCTTAAAATATTTACTATGTGGCCCTCTTCAGAAAACGTTTGTTCAGCTCAGTTCTAAAATATCAGGTAAAGAGAATTTGTAGTTGGGGAGAGTTGCAAGTCTATTTTAGTATGTGTTGTGAAATTAGTTTGAGGATAAGAGTTCCTCTATCTTCTACCAAACTGATCATTAATAGGGACTTTCGGATATTTGTTTTTTTACCTATGAGGAAATTTAAGCTCAGAGAGGACTGGCAGCTTGCCCACATCATGCAATTATTCTAAAGGCAGAGCTGGGGCTGGAATGCTAGTTTCCTATCTCCCAGCCCAGTGCTATTTCTACCACAAGTAAAACCTTTAGCTGGAGAACTGTTCAAATCTATAAGGAATAGTGGATATAACAACTTTCCCTGATTTATTTCAACCTCCCTACAGTCATACTTCCCTTCTATTTTTAAATAAATTTTATTCAAATATAGAAAATACACAAGTCATAAGTCCACAGCTTAATAAATTATTATTGTTCCATTTTTACAAGTTGTGAGCAGGCCAATAATTAAAGCAACACAGGTGATAGTGTATACGAAATGAAATTTACAACAAAGCAAAGAGAGGGAAGGAATTAGCTAGTGGGAAGATGGCTTAGTGTTTAGACAGGTTTGGAAGTATGTTATGAACTCTATCAATTTTTCGATAAAGACAGCTTATTCTTCAATCAATGTCTTCCTGAATTCTGCTTTTCTCATTGCCTTAACTGGTTCCTTGGAATCTACATTCCTCTTCTGCAGTCTTGACTGGTCTCTCTTGTATCTAGGAGCCATTCCTACCCCTGTCCCTATCCTTGAAGGCTCATGCCCATGTCCATCCCCTTCAAGACCCACTGACTGTATTCTACAGCACACAAGCTTCTATAGAATGGGACATCTTCTTGAATACCAGTTTCAATTATAAAGTATAATGCAAAAAAGACTTGACAGGGAGACACATATTTCCAGATTGAAATCTTGGCTCCTCTACTTACTATCCATGTGTCTTTGGCAGGGTACTCAACCTCTTAGATAGTAACACCTACCTTGAAGAGTTGCTGTAAAGAGCAGATGAAATAATATTTGTAATATGATTAGCACAATACTAGGTATGCTCTAAAATGAGCTCTAGATGCTCTAAAAGTGATAACTATTATTATCGTATTCTGACTTACCTTAAGATAAAATCATTCGTTTCTCCTACTACCAACTAGAAATCTCTTAGATTTCTCACCACTGCTTTAACACCAAAGTTCTACTAACACATTTAAAGGCCTTCTATCTTTGAAGCCCAAACAATCCAGGCATACCACACTCCACCTAAGAGCACACAACCTCTCAAATTGGTAGTTTATCTGGGGATTCATACACATGAGCCAATAATTCTAACAGGTTCACAAGTCAGACAGTAAAACAATGGTGCCAGCTCTAAGAATATTGTGAAGCTGATTTATCAACTTAATGGGATAGGCACTTTACTCTTCAGTGTTTTTCCCAAAGCATTAGCTGCCTCCCTGGGAATCCTATATTCCACAGAAGCCCTTTCTTGATCCATGTGACAGATGGTCACATGTCATGTGCAACTCACAAGGTATCAGATAGGAACTGCAGAAGTCCCACAATGCAGAGGGATCAAAGGTCTCATCCTCCTTCATTTATTCATTTTCAGGTTATTACAACAGTTTTGGTTCACATGTACCTGGCTACGTGGATTTCAGACAATAATATCTAGTTTTAACTATCCCTCCCCTGCAAATGTATCATTGCAAAGAAATCTCTGAATATAATACAATGATACAGGCAAGGAAACATGAAATGGCAAAGGTGACAGGTCTGTTCCTAGTCCGAGGTTTCCATCAGCCTTTGTACTTGCTTAAAAATGGTGGCAATACAATCACATGAGTTAAAAGTTGCCAAAAATAATTCAAAATTATCAAGCCTTCTTGAATTATGGGTTGACACAATAATCATTGATGGAATATCCCACACCAAGTGTATGTAGTACTTACTCTGAATTATTAATGATAATAAATTTAAATAGTTTATAAAAGAATGAACAAATGAACTGGAGGTACATGTTTAGGGATGTTTTTATCAATGTAATTTGATCCAGCAATTTTACAGATCACTTCTTTAAGAAATGGGAAACACTTGGAGGATTTGGAGCTGGAAATGGACGTGAGCAAATAAGTGTTTGATAAAGACCCATTTGGTATCAATATGATGGCTGGACTGGAGGAGAGAAAAAATGAACTGGAGGTACATGTTTAGGGATGTTTTTATCAATGTAATATTTGATCCAGCAATTTTACAGATCACTTCTTTAAGCAATGGGAAACATTTAGAGGATTTGGAGCTGGAAATGGACGTGAGCAAATAAGTGTTTGATAAAGACCCATTTGGTATCAATATGATGGCTGGACTGGAGGAGAGAAAAAAGTTTGTGAATGTATAAGGCTGTTACACTGGTCATTTCTATTCCTCCCCTCCCCTTTGAGTCTCCTTCCTTCCCTCTGCTCAGGGCCCTGAAAGGCTGACCTCCATTGACTGCCAGCACACTGTTGGTAAGTTTCCTGTTGAGTTTGAATTTTATCAATGCAGACCTGGGAAAGGGAAGAGAGAGAGAACAGCATATCTCTTACCAACTTCTACCCTGATCCTTAGCAGTGGCCAACCCAATGGCCAGAGCTCTATCCAAGGCTTCAGCTCTCCCTGGGCCTCAGTAACACCACTTCCTCCCCTTGCTCCTTCAGGCTTTGGGTAGTAATGATTTTCTGCTAAGAGATTCTCTCCATTGTTGGCTTTAATGAAATGGCCATGTTGGGGAGGCAAGGAACTGAGAATAGCCTTCAGCCAATAGTCAAACAGAAACTGAGACCCTCAGTCCAACAAGATGAAAGAAAATGAATTCTGCCCACAACCACGTGAGTTTGGAAGTAGATCATTCCCCAGGTGAACCTCAGATGAGACAGCAGCCCTGGCTGACATTTAGATTGCAGCCTTATAAGACCTTGAAACAGCAAATCCAACTAACCAGTGACCATATTCCTCACTTATAGAAACTGTGGAGATAATAAATATGTGCTTTTAAGCTGCCAAGTTTGTGGTAATATTTGTATGCAAAAAGAGATAACTAATACAAAGAGATCCAGGGTGTGTATGTTTGTCTACAAACTCCTTTAGGTCAGGAACTATTTCTTATACCTTACTGCATCCCTAGTGCTCCCTAGTGCTCATGTGGATAATATTTGTGGACTGGTTATGAAACCAACGTTAACCTTCATCTCTAGCGGGATATGATACCGGAAAGAAATGCAGGGTCACTGAGATAAAGCTCCCAATTTTCACAGTCATACTCAGGATCCCCGGCTTACCTTCCTGCCCATGCACAAATGAAAGCCCTGATCAGATATATTTAAGCTCACAAGCTTCTGTACCTGCCCAGAGGTAACAGCAGTCCTGACCTTGACTTTGGAGATGGTTCACAGGCAAGCGAAGTCAAATTGTTTGGCCTTGGCCCAGCTGAAGCTCACTGCCGAAAGGCGATCGCAAGGTATGGCTCTGTCAATGAATGATCAGCTACCTCCAGCTCCAGATAAGTGGAGTAAACAAGCAATTTCACACTCTGTTAGAGAACAGGATTAATATGGCCAGATTATCAATACATTTTCCATGGCCTATTTAAATCTTCTTTGTTGCCTTTCATACAATACCCTGGTTTTATGGAAACTAATGTCTATGGAGAATTATTTTGATGAAAGCTGACTTTTGGCCAATTTTAGAAGCAAATTATAATTGTCCTTTCACTCAGATAATTTAAGTTGTAAAAAACCACTACTTCAGCATATCCACACTCTCTAACAGGACAAACTGATCCTGAAACTTAATTAGTTTCTGAATGAGTTGCAAACAACACAGAGACAATAGAGAGCTCAAGAGGAAAGGGAATCAGCTTTAGTTCACAGGGGAACCAATTGAGCAGAGCTTGTCTCAAGACTGTGTTAAGAATAAGTGCATAATCACCGTTCTGCTTCCGTTGGCTTTATTCGGCCTTTTAAAATGTCACAGTACATCCCAGGAAGGCCCATGTGTTGGATGTCTCTATCGCACATTTACGTCTCAATTCGAGAGATGTGTATAAGGCCTCTGCTACGTGCCTGGTGCTGTGCTGAATGCTAGAGGCACTGAGCATCCATTCACTCAACCAGACATAAGCCCGCTGTTATTCCACTGAGTCTTGTGAATCCATTTCCTATTCAACATTCCTTACATCAAGAGTAGATCTACTCTTAGATTTACTCGTAAGTTGCAAGCACTGTGCTGGACGCTGTGAGGGATGAAGGCATGGATGAGACAGTCCATCTGCCTAGAGGTTCATATTCTGGAACAGTGCTGCTGAGACTTCACCAGGGTCACAAATCACCTAGGGAGCTTGTTAAAATTAGCTTCTGTTTCAAGAGTCTGGGGTGGGGCCTGAGATTCTGCTCCCAGATGTTGCTGATCCTGCTGGCCTGTGGACTACACCTTCAGTAGCAAGGTTGTTGAGTATAAACCAAGCATCTGCAAAACAAGGCAAACTGCCCCAGAAGTTGCTTTTCTTAAGATCGGACACTCATACATGAGATGCAGACGACATAGAGATAAGAGTGTGGATCTAGCATTGGAGTGAGTATCTGGGCTTGAATCTCAGCTCTACTACCTACATGTTGTGTGACCTTGGGTACATTACTTGAATCCTCTGTCCCTTGGTTTTACCATTTTTA
Organism: Propithecus coquereli; assembly: GCF_000956105.1. Lineage (NCBI taxonomy): Eukaryota > Metazoa > Chordata > Mammalia > Primates > Indriidae > Propithecus > Propithecus coquereli. The sequence continues at coordinate 8,833,347 of NW_012136080.1, forward strand.
AAATGAGGATAATAATAGTTCCCATTTTGTAGAGTAGTCTTCAGAATTAAATGAATTAATTCACATAAAGCCCCTAGAAAAGTGCCTGGGCCAAAGGGAACAACTGATAAATGAAAACTATTATTATTGTTGTTATTGTTGTTGTTGTTTTTGTTGTTGTTAATTACACCAGTAAGTAGGTTCATGTAACATTGATCAACCTCCTCTATATCTGCCCAGTATTCAACATTAAGTCATCAAATCCTCAGGATAATTCTATGGTAGGTCCTATTAGGATGCCCATTTCACAGGTAAGAAACTGCAGCTTAGAAAATTCAACAACTAAACATAGCTATCCAGCCACACAAAGTGGCTGGATTTGAACCCAAAAACTCCAGGTGCAAAATTTGGGCCCTTAACTACTTTGCATACTGCCTCCCTGTGGGTTAGCTGCCTAAGACAACTCTCAAAAAAGTGGCAAGTGGGGACATACACACACCACACCTACCAAAATTCTCTTGAAAAAAAAAATTCTCTTGGCTCACCTGGCTCATCTGAATGTCACATGGTAGCTACCCCTCTCCCCAAAACTCCCAGCACCCTTCTCTCAAAGTCCCCTACACTTCAACATTCTTTTTTCCCCTTTCATAGAGAGTCCTTTATTTTGTAAATTAATCTGCCCTCTGGGTTTCTTTCCCCTCATAACTTTAATCTTTACTCACTTAGCTCAGGCCCCCTCAGTTCCTGGTTTGGCAGTGCAAACGTTGAAGTTTCCCAAAAGGGTGGGAAAGGAAGAAAAACCGTGAATATTTATACTTTTTTCCTCATCAAACATATAATGCTCAATAAATCTCTTTTTAAAATAGCTTGCTTTCCTAGCTGCTAATATTAACTATAGTAATAAACTGCACAAATATTGTTTCTTCTACTCCCAGAGGCAACCTCTTGGGATAGGTATTGTAGGTCCCATTTTACAGATATAAAAAATGAGGCTCATGATGGTTAAAGAACTTGTCCCAATGTCATAGTTGGTAAGTGACAGAGCTAGGAATTAAAAGTGGGTCTAGTGTTCTGTAAAACCCATGGTTTTGTCCATTTCTTATCAAATGATGTATAATTTG
>NW_012136080.1:8838226-8840315 GCF_000956105.1 Propithecus coquereli
CAGGCTGGCAGGTCCACTCTAGATAAATGCCTGCTGGGCTCAGCAACTTGGATCAGGTATTAGACATCCAGGTGATGTTGAGATATTCAACTGAGAGGCAGGGACACTAGCTCGGAGTGGATTGTGGGGAGGATTAATAACATTCTACTTAACCTGTCCACTGGCAAATGACAGGCTGGATAGATTTATTCCCAATCCCGAATGAGTAAACTGAAAATAACAACAACAGCAAAATGTAGCCTAAGAAAAAGGTGGGAATAACTAAATTGCTGTCAATTCGTATGACAGGATGCCACACAGCAAGGAAAATGAACGGCCTTTCAACACACGTCAGCACGGGTGAATCTTCTAGACATAATGTTGAACAAACTATGTCCCATACAAAAGAATACATGCTGTATGATCCCAATTATATAAAGTTCAAAACAGGCCAAAATTAATTATAATGGTATAAGGCAGAATAATGTTTACCTTTGTGAGTGCAATGATTGGAGGGATACAAGAGAGGCTTCTAGGGTGCAGAAATATTCTACATCTTTATTTGGGAGGGTTTGCTTTGTAAAAATTCACCCAGCTGGACACTTAAGATGTGTACACTCTTCTGTATGTTTGTTTCACTTGGATAAAATTTTACTTAAAAAATAATAGATAGTAGAAATAAGACCAATATATCTAATATGCTAGTAATTAGAAAGAAGTGAAATTCTCTTACTGAAAAACCAATAATCTTAGGTTAGCTTTAATATCTACCCAGGTCATACTGATAAAGCCAACTATAATAAGTGAATGAGTGAATATATGAATAAAGAAAAATAGACAAATTTCAGTTAAAGGAAAGCAGGGATGGTAAGAATTATGTGAGATAAAGTAGAACATAAGGGAACAAACCTCAAATGAGTCAGAGAGTCATTTTTCTCATTTCCCCCATCCTGGATCCATCATAATTCCTCATTACAATCAGCAGGTAGTAGGTACTCAGGGATGTTTGCCCAATTGTTAAACTCAAATCTGATGAGGTCGGTCCCCTGCCTAACATCCTTCTGTGGGTCAACGTTCTTTGCCTAGAATCGCTGACTCACTTTTCCTACCTTTATCATTCGGGCACACTATTCTCCAGACACTTTAAGTTGCTCTATTCTCATTACTCTTTTTCATACTTTCAAGTCCTGGAATGCCGATGGAATTATACGTAGATATTTTTCACATAAAGAATTCCTACTCATGGAATTTCTCTTTCATGGCTCAGTTTTAATCCCCTAATAAAGTTTCTACGACCTCTCCCTTACCCTTGTTAGTCAGTCCTTCATCTGTGCTCCTACAGTTCTGGTTTAGAGTCTTCTCACATTAATTACCACATACATGCTAGAACTACTAGCTGGCATGTCTGCAAAGTCCTGGTGCGTAGGGATCAAGGACTGTTTAACAAAGACTCTTCCAGGAGAGACTGGAAGTGGAGCCTCCTAAACTGACTAGTGACAGACTTCTTGGATGTGGGGGTATCCTAAAATCGGTGGCTGCACGTGCAGATAAAGAACAGATCTTCAGAACCAAGGGCTGGGGTAGCCAGCCAGGCCCTAAAATGTCGGGTGACATTGAAATAGAACAAGTATGATCTATAGCGTCATCTCAGAACCAAATGTTCTTAGTCAAATGTTCGTCATTCATTCATTGAATCTCAGAACCAAATGTTCACCAGCGTGAGACTCCAAGTATTCCATCCAGAAGGGCACTTCTCTTCCATTCTTTCTCCCTCCCCCTCCCTCAATCAAGCTTCTCACTGATACTGCCTCAGAGACAGGTTTACATGGTAAATGGCTGAAGAAAAAGACCTGGATGATCTGAGATCCTCACAGTGGTATTGGATAACCGGGAGTTAACCTAACAATCAGAACAGAGGCTTCCTGCCCACACCTGATGTGTTGGCATCATTGCTCCCACACGATTCACACTCACTGGGCTACACCAAAGGGTGGCCACTTCAATAGTGACAACTTTGCCTCTGCATCTCAGAAACCCAATTCCCCAAAAAGAAAGTGATATCTCTTCTGGGCAGAGAGCACCAGTTCATTCCCACTTTCATCACCAACTG
>NW_012136080.1:8840685-8862405 GCF_000956105.1 Propithecus coquereli
TGGAGACTGGACGTGGAAGTCCTAAAAGGACTTAACAGGTGCAAGTTTGGCTCACAGGCTTGTCTTCTTCTGCCAGTGCCAGCTGATTGGTGATGACTGCCTACAGTCCTCTGTCTAGACAGACAGCGTGAGAAAGAGTGGCATGGCTCATTAACAACGGCTGCCACCCACACACACAGAAGGGGGAGGTGGCAGCCCATAAGGAAAGACCTTACAGACAATACTGGAGTGAAGCTCTCCTTAGAACTTCTTTCTAATGTGGCATTACCTTTATGTCCAGTGTGTAATGATGTTTCTACTAAAAGTTTCAAAATGGTACAACATAAGCTCTGGGGCAAATGGCCTTGCTAGAGCTGCTATGGATGAAAACAGGGCAGAATTTAGGTAGAAATAGCATGTGAACTGGGTGTGTTCTGGGAGTTGGAGAGAGGCTTGTTTGAAAGGAAGGGCATGTTGGAGGACAGCGTTGCATTTGTATCAGTGATCAGTCATGTGACCGGCCATCACAGATGCTTAGGTGATGCTTTGGGAAAGAGGAAAGCCTCAGCAGAAATGGAAGGAGTTATATTCTCTCTCTCTCCCTCCCAGTTGAGTTCCTGAATACCAGAGTACCACGTGGGATTGCTTTCATGTAAAATACATATTTCATGTAACACACACATTTCATGTGAGAAATGTATATTTATCAAAGGAGTTTAGCAGTAATAGGTAAAAAAAAAACAGGGTCTCCCCACTAGCACAGAGAAACTTTAGGGGGCCACTGGCAGTAGGAGGGGACCTTGGCTGAATTGATCAAATCAGTGCACCCGGGCAAGACTGTGAGAGACATTTTCAGATCAGGAAGAAATCTAGCAGGTGCCATGTGTATGGCAGCTGAGAACTCTGTGGCTTTCCAGTCTTCACTGAATGTGAGGAGAATTTGAACACAAGAAAACCTGCAGTCCCCAGTGTGGGTACAGATAGACCAGAGAAACAAGTGCCAGGTATAAAATACTAATGACAACAGTAATACCAACTCTAGCAAGTGTTTTTATATACTTATGTGTCTGTCCCAGGGCTTGGTGCTTCCAGTTACTCTATCACATTTAATCCTTTCAAGAGCTATGGAAGGTAGCTATTGATATTATTTCAATTTTACGGATGAGAAAACTTAGATTCAAAAAATCTAAGTAAATTGCTAGATTGCATAACCAAAAAATGGAACAGGCAGGATTCAGTCAGATTTTTTTAAACTCAAAAATTCAGGCCTTTATTTGTAATGTTATTCTGCTTCCTCTTGCACATCTTCAGATCTATGTTCAGTTTCTAGTTCTATGTGAGTCCCTTAATGCTGGATATCCTAGAATGGTACATCTCATTCATTCATTCATGAAATATTTATTTAACACTTCAAGTACGTGCTGGGGATCATGCTGGGTAACAGGAGGTACAAAGATGAAAAGTCAAGGTTGCTACCTTCATGGAGTTCACAGGCTAATGGAGAAATAAATAGGCAAATAAATATTTACAAAAGATGAATGTTGCTTGTTCTTTCGTCTGCCGTATTTCCATTAAAGTAGCCATGGAGAGACTCCAAAATTGGCAATTGCACTAGAAAGGAAAAGACACACAGGTGGGATTGCCTCTGGCTGTTTTCCACAGAATAGTGTGCTATGGAACTATCATTCTATGAGGTGCTAAGACATAATCTCAAAAGAAGCAATGGTAGATTTTATAACATAAAGCAAGTTTGTTTATAGCAGGGCATTTCAGAGTTATTAGCACGTGAATTTGCTCTGTAAATCTCCAAAAAGAAGCTATGGTGTATAATATTTCCCCAAATTATTTAATAACGAAAAAGTTTCATGGAACACATTAGAAGATAAATGATTAACAGAGAAAAAAAACTTCAGAAAAATGGTAGAGGTTAAAGGGCAACAGGCAGAGGCATATTGCATTTGGGGATATTTTATTTTCCATGAAAAGTGTTGTAGGGGGCTGAGGCGAGAAGACACGGGGAGCAGCACAGCATGGGAGGTACTGTCTTTCATGTACTCCACTACGAAGAAGAATGGATGCTGAGGTTCTGGCTAAGTCTGAGAGCTGCAGCCTCAGGCTGGCAGGTCCACTCTAGATAAATGCCTGCTGGGCTCAGCAACTTGGATCAGGTATTAGACATCCAGGTGATGTTGAGATATTCAACTGAGAGGCAGGGACACTAGCTCGGAGTGGATTGTGGGGAGGATTAATAACATTCTACTTAACCTGTCCACTGGCAAATGACAGGCTGGATAGATTTATTCCCAATCCCGAATGAGTAAACTGAAAATAACAACAACAGCAAAATGTAGCCTAAGAAAAAGGTGGGAATAACTAAATTGCTGTCAATTCGTATGATAGGATGCCACACAGCAAGGAAAATGAATGGCCTTTCAACACACGTCAGCACGGGTGAATCTTCTAGACATAATGTTGAACAAACTATGTCCCATACAAAAGAATACATGCTGTATGATCCCAATTATATAAAGTTCAAAACAGGCCAAAATTAATTATAATGGTATAAGGCAGAATAATGTTTACCTTTGTGAGTGCAATGATTGGAGGGATACAAGAGAGGCTTCTAGGGTGCAGAAATATTCTACATCTTTATTTGGGAGGGTTTGCTTTGTAAAAATTCACCCAGCTGGACACTTAAGATGTGTACACTCTTCTGTATGTTTGTTTCACTTGGATAAAATTTTACTTAAAAAATAATAGATAGTAGAAATAAGACCAATATATCTAATATGCTAGTAATTAGAAAGAAGTGAAATTCTCTTACTGAAAAACCAATAATCTTAGGTTAGCTTTAATATCTACCCAGGTCATACTGATAAAGCCAACTATAATAAGTGAATGAGTGAATATATGAATAAAGAAAAATAGACAAATTTCAGTTAAAGGAAAGCAGGGATGGTAAGAATTATGTGAGATAAAGTAGAACATAAGGGAACAAACCTCAAATGAGTCAGAGAGTCATTTTTCTCATTTCCCCCATCCTGGATCCATCATAATTCCTCATTACAATCAGCAGGTAGTAGGTACTCAGGGATGTTTGCCCAATTGTTAAACTCAAATCTGATGAGGTCGGTCCCCTGCCTAACATCCTTCTGTGGGTCAACGTTCACATTTCTTTGCCTAGAATCGCTGACTCACTTTTCCTACCTTTATCATTCGGGCACACTATTCTCCAGACACTTTAAGTTGCTCTATTCTCATTACTCTTTTTCATACTTTCAAGTCCTGGAATGCCGATGGAATTATACGTAGATATTTTTCACATAAAAAATTCCTACTCATGGAATTTCTCTTTCATGGCTCAGTTTTAATCCCCTAACAAAGTTTCTACAACCTCTCCCTTACCCTTGTTAGTCAGTCCTTCATCTGTGCTCCTACAGTTCTGGTTTAGAGTCTTCTCACATTAATTACCACATACATGCTAGAACTACTAGCTGGCATGTCTGCAAAGTCCTGGTGCGTAGGGATCAAGGATTGTTTAACAAAGACTCTTCCAGGACAGACTGGAAGTGGAGCCTCCTAAACTGACTAGTGACAGACTTCTTGGATGTGGGGGTATCCTAAAATCGGTGGCTGCACGTGCAGATAAAGAACAGATCTTCAGAACCAAGGGCTGGGGTAGCCAGCCAGGCCCTCAAAATGTCGGGTGACATTGAAATAGAACAAGTATGATCTATAGCGTCATCTCAGAACCAAATGTTCTTAGTCAAATGTTCGTCATTCATTCATGGAATCTCAGAACCAAATGTTCACCAGTGTGAGACTCCAAGCATTCCATCCAGAAGGGCACTTCTCTTCCATTCTCCCTCCCTCCCCCTCCCTCAATCAAGCTTCTCACTGATACTGCCTCAGAGACAGGTTTACATGGTAAATGGCTGAAGAAAAAGACCTGGATGATCTGAGATCCTCACAGTGGTATTGGATAACCGGGAGTTAACCTACCAATCAGAACAGAGGCTTCCTGCCCACACCTGATGTGTTGGCATCATTGCTCCCACACGATTCACACTCACTGGGCTACACCAAAGGGTGGCCACTTCAATAGTGACAACTTTGCCTCTGCATCTCAGAAACCCAATTCCCCAAAAAGAAAGTGATATCTCTTCTGGGCAGAGAGCACCAGTTCATTCCCACTTTCATCACCAACTGAATTAGAACGCTTGGGCGCATTCTTCAACCCTCAGGTCCCTCAGACTCCTGTCTTGGTGTTTGCCTATTTCACTGGAGGCTAAAAGCCCAGGCAGAAAACAAAGCAAATTCTCACAATCACAGACCACTGGAAGGAAAAGCTCATAGTCAGAGATACTCTCCTTTTATCCCTAAGACTCCTAAAATTCATCTTGACAAATAATAACTGAGCACCTCAATGTGCCCAATACTAGATTACATGCCATGAGAGGCACTGAAATAATAAGATGTGGTCACTGCCTTTGAAGAACTTTCAGTGTGACTGAGTAGATAAAATATTTATTCAATGAAGTCACCAGAATGCGATATTTAAACATGTAGGCTTTTGAATCAGACATCCTGGTTCCACAATTTACTAGCTATAACTATTGACGAGATGTGCTTTGGTTTTCTTATCTGCAAAACAGAACTAATAATAAGTTCTACCTTAGCAGAGGATTCAGTGAGTAACAATGCAGACACAGAGCATAGAGTAAGTGCTAAACTATTATGTTACCTGTGTTAAGATGAAAGGGGGTTCTTCAAGTAGACATGTAATGAATTGTCAAAACAATTAGCAAAGATCAATTAAGTGATCATAACGCCCAGAGAAGATGGGAATACTCTGGTCTAAAGTATAGTGAAGAGAGAAGAAAGGTAATATTTATCCGGCAACCTTCTTTATGCCAGAACTGGTGTTAGGTGTTTTATGCTGAACCATCACTACCTCATCTGTGAAATAGAAGAGACAGGTCTCAAGCTAAACCAAAGAGCACAGTCTGAATTTGAAGAAGCTAAGAAAAGAAGACAGGAAAAGCCAATCTGCATGACCAGTCATCAAAGAATGGCGAAAATACAGAAGCAGCATGCTGTGTCTGGAGGCCGTGAGATGCTCAAATGGACGAGGATCACGTGGGAGGTGCATAACAGCATCCAAAGTGCTTTGGAAACCTAAAGGCTTTAATTTGTGTCGAACATTTTCTAGCTGTGATGTGACTTTTCTGAGCCTCAGTTTTCTCATTTTAAGAAAGTAGATAATAATAGCTACCTCCCAGGGCTATTGTGAGGATTAGAGGAGATAATAAACATAAAAGAAGCAAGCATAATAACCAATATAATAGATAGTCCAAGAATGTTATATCTATTTGCATTTCACCTGACCTGTGGCCCAGAATATAGCAAATGCCCAAATGTTCTCCAAACTTAAGGTTCAAATCATTTGAGAGAGCTGTGGTTTAAAGATAAATCATTATTATAAATCAAGACTCCAAATTAAAAATCAGTTCGTTTTAAAAGTTATTCATATATTTTGGTTTGAGCCAAAAACTGTAGAACAAATAGGCTTAATTGTAACTTACACTAGTTCACTGGACACATGGGACTTTTTGGTGAGTTCTGTAAAGAAATTAGCTTATAGGGGATTTAAAAAAATTAGTTAACTTAATTCTTACTTGCAAGCCAGAGTTTAGTTCAATTTAAAACCCTGTTATAAAAAACTTTTGCTTTATCATAGTCTTCTTTCATGCCCGTAGTAGGACCAAAGAAACAGAGATAAGAATTTGTGTGTGTGTGCGTGTGTGTGCATGTGCACTCTTACAGAGTGCAGAGGGATTTGATTTGCTCTGAGAAGTAACGTGCTTCAAGAAGAAGCAAGATTTCCAATTTTTGGTTATTATGGATAATACTGCTATATGCATTTACAAGTTTTTGTGTGGACATGTTTTCATTTCTCTTGGATATCTAGCTAGGAATGGAATTTTGGGGTCATATAGCAACTCTATGTTTAACATTTTGAAAAACTGACAAACTGGTTTAAAAAAAAAAGGCCACATGTATGAATCTATTTGTAAGAAATGCCTAGAATAGATAAACCTATATAGAAAGAAAATAGATCGGTGGCTGCTTGGGGGAAAGGGAAGAAGACTTAGGAGTAACTGAGTAACAGATAATGGGTATAAGGTTTCTTTTATGTGTGATAAAAATGTTCTAACTTTGTGGTGATGATTGTACAACTCTTCAAATATATTAAAAAACACTAAATTGTACACCTTAAAAAAAAAAAGGAGCAGCAGCAGCACAGAGATCGAGTGCATATCTTCTAACTGTGCTTTCCCATGCCATGTTGATCAAAGAGGCCTTTTGTTGAGATAGAGGAACCGAAAAATCAAGGCATCTGGAGTTACTGAGTCACTACTGACAGACAGTAACCCTAGAGAAATATCTGGATTTAAAAAGACTTTATATTAGTGATAAATAAACCTTTGGTGTGTTAGACCACTGAGATTTGGGCTTGTTCCTGCAGCATAACCTAACCTAACCTGATCAATACAATATCCATATCCACTTTTTTTCTGAATCAGATTAAATGTATGTGTTGAAGAGAGGGTGTGAGTGAAAGAGAGTGAGAGAAAAAGACCGTGAGAGTGTGTACACTATCAGAGAAAAGCATCACCACGTGAAAATGTAGACACAATTTACTGGCTCTGACTACTAGACCTTTCTCCTTGAAGGTGAGGGTCTTCTAGAGTAAGTTGCCCATAATGACAACTGAATGTTTCATCGGTCACTGTTCCTAGAATGGCTTCCAGGTAGAGGGGTCCCCTGAAACGCAGTTTGTACTTTTCCTTAATCCATGCCTCAAATTCTTCTGTGAACTCTCTTATGGTTTTTCTACAACCAGCTACTAAGTACTTATCATCCCAGGATCACTGACATACCATCCACTGTTTATGCCTCCTCCAGAAATAAATATTCTGCCCACGGGTATTATCTCAGGTGCCTCACATAGTCAAACATCTCTTTAAGTGCAATTTATGTTCTTACAATATTTTTCAAAAATCAAAAAAATCAAATTCTTGATTTAAAAATGAAAAATATTAAGAAAGAACAAGGAAATAAAAATCATTTGTAATTTCACCTACCAGATAAAAGCCACTGTTATTATTTTGATGTATTTATTACAATATTACAGTCTTTTTTATGTTTATGAGTTTTAAACAGAATCAGGATCTGTATATAATTTTTTTACTGCATGTTGACCTAATGATAGGTTAAAAAGCACATCTCAGTGTCATCTTTTTTTAATAAACATGAGTTTTAATAACTAATATTCCATAATATTGGTATATTAAATTCATTCAACCGATCTCTTTTCCTTGTACATTTGAATTGCTTTCAGTGTGCTGTTATATAAATATGCTTTAATGAACATATATTATTTATACATATCATCAGTGTCCCAAAGCCCAGCTTCACTCCAGATTGCAAGCAACTTCATAATAAGTGTACAGTACCTATCCTTTACAGCAATCTGAGACGTTCGCTTTGTGATTATCTCCCTATCCGTGGGGAGCAGGGCCCATCTGGCCTGTGAGAAGACAGCAGAAGACCAGAAAATCCCAAGGGACCAAAGAAGAGTCTGGAGAAAAAGATGTCTCCAGTGGGTGAGTGGCTCATGTCGGCTAAGCCTCAGGTCTTAAGGAAAATGACTCCCATTTCATCCCAAGGGATTTTTTTTCCTCCCAATTTTAAGACCCAGAGGGAGAGGACAAAGGAACCAAGGGGACTGGTTGGCTGCCTCTATTCTTCTCTCAATCCAAATGTCCAAAGGGACCCTCCTTACTCTCATGTGGTCCAGCTTAATTCAACAGAGTAGGAGACTAGAGGGGGATTTGGGTCAATGGCCCACATTGTGATAGTGTTTTCCTGCAGTGTCTTCTGTATGTGACATGTCTCCTGGGGACTCATCAAGGACACTGAAGGAACAAAGGTCCAAAGCCTGTCTCATCAGAGACGCAGCTAAAAACAATAGCCACGTGACACAACTTGCCTCCCTTATAGCTGCTAAGTCCTCATTTGTTCCCTTTCCTGGATAGCTGATCCATTCTCCGCTCCACCTTCCAACCTTATCAGACAGGGCAGTGGAAAAAGATAAGGCAAGAGAAGCAGAAACGTGAGTTACGCCACTTAATTCAGCCATGAAGTTAGTTTAAATACATCACTCAATATCATGGACATTATCATAGAGATGATTAGAGATGACCACAAAAATGACCAAAAGGATACGAAAAGTGAAAGGATCTTGAATGCAAAGAAAAGAGCAAAATATCTTCAAATGTGTAGAACAGTGGTTCCAAAACTTTGCGGTGCCCAGGAATTACTTGCGGATCTTTTAAAAAAATACCGTGTTTTACCCCAGATATTTGAATTTAATTGGAGTAAGACTTGAATGTTGAGATTTTTTAAAAACTTCATAGGCGATTCTAATATGCATCAAAATTTGAAAACTACTACTGCAGAGATGTGTCTAGACCAGTTATGTTGTTTTCAGTCCCTAGAAAGGATGGGAGAGAGAGAATGGTGACATAGCTGTACTTATTGGCTATATGGAAGATTAATGCCCAGCCTAGAATTCTGTATCCTGCAAAAATAAATAACCTTATTAATGTGCCCAGAAAGTTCTGCTTGAGGGAAAGAAAAAAAGATTTTTGCCCTTTTACTTGACTGACAAAATACATCTTTTGGGTTTGGGAATGGGGGAGAAAAAATGGAGAGAGAAAGAAGAGGAAATATATTTGTGTATTCTTATGATGTGACCAACACTATTCTAAAGTACATACATATGTAAATGCTTTAAATTCTTGCATCAGGTCCCTGAAGGAGGCACTATGACACTCTACAGAGTGTAAAGTCTCCAACTGTTTGGGCAGCCACCCCAGGGCCACACAGCAAACGCACACTTGGGTTGAGAAACACAGACATTCTGTGGTTGGTGACTAAGCACATGTTATCATGAATTTGCTGAAAGCTTCAGGGAGCCTAGGGACATGAGACATTTTCTCCACCTTTCTGGACAGGAAAGTGAGAAAGTCTGAAACAGGGTTAGTTCTTTCCCATCTACAGATGAAATAAAGAAGAGACTGGTAGAAATAATGGCCTTCAGGCCATGGGAAATTTAATCTCCACGTCATGTCCCATTTGTAGGGAGATTTTCTCAGGTCTGGTGGGGTTTAAAAGCAAGTAAGCCATTAAAAGAAAGAGGAAAAATAATTATAATTAGGTATCATACCAGTTAAGAATTAGTATAAAAAGTTCTATGGTCTATCTAATTGAGTTCTTTAAACATGCACACACATAAAACATTTAAAGCTTATTATACACAACTTAAAATGAAGTGTAATTTTTTAAAGATAAATAATAAGATGGTCAAGGACCATGAGCTGTTGGGCTGTCACCACTAGAGTTAACCATGGAGAATTTACAGAAACAAGAGGTAGGTATGGATCAGAGAGATTAACAACAACAAAAAAAGCAAGAAATGCCAAAGGGGACAGAGTGCTGGAAGTGAGAAGACAGGACAGAGAAAAACTTTTAAGTGTTTTTGCTGCCTCTCCTCCAAGTTAGCATGTGACAAAAAACAAAAAATAAAGATAATTAACCATTAACATTTGTTGATGGAAGCAGAATTACTGGAACAGATGCACCAAGAATTTAACACGGATCATAATAATCCTGTAACAAATATACATGAAAGAAAGATATGAACAATATTAAATAAAACAATTTCAATGAAAAGAAAGAAGTGGAGGTATTAGAAGATAAAAGAGAATAAAAATATCACTAAAACAAGGGAAGGCTTTTGAGGAGAGGGAGGAGAAGGAGGACCCAAAGAGGATAGCTGGTCCTGGGTCAGGTACCGCCCCACAGACCTTCCTCCAGAAAAGCACACTGTGATTGTGGGTTCAGCTATTTTAAGTGGGAATGAACTATTTTAAAGTTTGTAACTGCAAACCTCACTAAGCAAAATGTCAGAGACTGTTAATCCCATCCTTTTAAACCAGTCTCCCAATTTTGAGTGAGAAATTTTCCATTTCTCTCCTGTCTCTAAAATTTCTTTTAATTCTCTATAGAAATCTGACTACTTGAGTCAGATCTCAAAGGATGGGTCATAATTTTAAAGCAGGCAATAGGAAGAGGCAAAGAGCACACCAGGGAGATGGAACAGCTTGGGCAAAGGAGTGGGGGTCCGAGGATGGGGTGGTGGAAGGAGGGGTGCAGCACTGAGTGGATAGAATGCAGGTGTGGGGAGGGGGCGGCAGGACAGCGGGCTGGACCGAAGGACCGTGTATGCCTTGCAGCTAACAACAGCTAGTGCCATTTCCTGACTGTCCGTTAGCTTTCAGGAACTTTGTTTCGCAATTTACTATCTCATTTAATACAACAATCTCTCAAGTAGTTACAATCACTCTCATTTTACAGATGGACAAGCTAAGACTCAGAGAATCTTTTCTGTGTATTTGTTTATTTGTTTGCTTGCTTTTTGGTTGTTTTGTTTGCCTTTCAGAGGGTCATGCAGCTTCTGATGTCAAGTCTTGTTTGTGTCTGACTATGCTGGCCAAAATACAGAAGTGATCATTTAACTCCCCTCTCTATAAGCCTTCAGGGGATCCCAGGCACTTTCAGAATTAAGAACATGCTCCCCAGAACAGCACACGGAGCCGTTCTCCCACCACATTTCCGCAAGGGCCTTTCCTTCTACCACTGCAAATGACCCAATCACTATTCTTATACATCTCGTTGTCATTGCTGAGTTATTTATCTGGTTCTTACCCCAGACTGAGTGCTCTTGGATGTCAAGGGTGTGTCTTATTTGTATTTTTATCCCATTGTCAAAGTACACTGCCTGGCTCAAAATTAGGGCTCAATCAATGTTTTGTTGAATTGCTGAATCAATAAATCAATCAAAGAAATCATCTATTTGTTCTCTATGTAAAACAACCCTCCAAATACTGTCAGCAGGACGGCTTATCCTCTGGTCTGGATATTAACCAGAGTTTCATTTTTCTCCAGCTGTCCCCACTTCCTACCTCTCTACCATGGTTTCCTGGCTTTGTCTTTGTAGTAGGACATAGGAGGACTTAGGCTGTGTTTGAGAGAACACCCATTCAATAACAACTTTGCAAATAGACAAGAAAAATATTTTTATTTTTTTTCTATGTGCAGTCTTGATGTCATTAACTTTATATGTAAAAATCACCCCAAAACATTATATTTATGCACAGGATAAAAGTCTAAAAAATATACCACAATGTTAATAATTTATTTCACAATCATGAGATTATAGGCAATTTTGATTTTTATTGTTGTACATTTTCGTACTTTCTAAATTATAGGTAATAAACATGCATATATTACTTTTGTAATAGAAATACAATAAGGATTATGTTTTAGAGCATTAAGCAAATTCTGTGTAGACATGAATTCTTATTTTATGATATTGCTGCTTGAAATCTAGAATAAACATGTATTAATTATACAATGCATACCAAATCAGTGAACTAAAGTATAGATTATTTGAAATGTATAACAATTTTCTTTTTCAAAAAATTTGCATATGTAATTGGGATTGTATTTAATACAAAGGCTTTAAATCTACTTGGCCATGAAATCTTAACGGAATTTCACCAGGAAACCAGCCCAAATCTATTCAAAGGAGCAAGTCTTTCAAGACAGTGACCCTCATTGCTTTTTTTCCTCTGCCATTCAATAATACAAGTCACCCATCTGTTATGGACAGGGATCTGTAAGGGCAACGACATTCAGCCAGTGACTGGCCATTAAAACAATTCCCAAGGCTGCCTCAAGACCTATATTCAAGTTAATGTGCTTGAGGTGTGATCCCCACAACAAAACACAACTGTGACCTGTCCATGCCTACACTTGGCCACGCTTGTCAAGGCAAACATCCTGGAGTGAGCGCTCTGCTGTCCATGCCCAAGCCAGGCTGGACTGGAACAGATGGAAGAGTGTGAGGCCTCCCAGGCATCAGCCGGGGGAAGCTGTCATTTCAGAATCTTTTGTTTCTCTGACACCTCTGTCAGCATGTGGAAAAATTGAAGGGAATGAGCAGCAGCTGGCTGCTCTAGCATTGGCAGCCTGGCTTCTGGTATCGACAGTGAGTAACGAGGCTGTGGATACAGTTCAGTGGAGAGGCCAATCCCGAGATTTAGCTGAGTGAAAGCAGAGCTAGACAGTCTTCCAAACTATGGCTGCAAAGGAAGTCACTCAGATCTCTAGAGGTCCATCAGGGGGTCCTTGAAGAGAGAGGAGACTCCCTCTACTACTGGGATGGTTAAGATTCCTCAGTTCAGCCTGAGATATCCTACCATCCTTTCCTTTCTTCAACAATCATCAGGCCCCACCTTGTCTTCACAAAAAAAAAAAAAAAAAAAAAAAAAAAATTTGCTGTGTTCTAGATGATACCAACTACTGGATAGCTGTATTTACTTCCTGCTCATTCATTCATGCCAGATAAGATGCACAGATAGCGCTTTTTTACAAATACTAAGCCCATCAAAGACCAGAGATCCCAGGTGAAGACCAGACTTGAATAATCTTTGACACCATCTAGGACTCTGAGCTTCTTCAACCCACCATTGTATCAGTCCACAGATGTTTACTGAGAAGTGGGCAAAAGAGATAAAGTCTCCGCCTTCATGGAGTACAAAAGAACCTGGTTCTATACCTGGCAGGGAAGAGGTATTCAAAAAACATTTATTGAATTAATTCATAAGGTAACTATGACCTTGAGTCTGTCGTTCCTTGCATTATCTATTTTCTTCAAGGGGTTGGTTAGCATCAGCAGAAAGCCAACCTTGACATTCCAAGCCAACTTAAACTTCCCATCCCCCTTCTCTTCCTTTCTTCCTTCTCCATGTATCCTTAACATGCTGGCTCTATCCCTCCTATAGCACATACCATCTTGTATTGTGATTCTCTGGTCTATCTCCCCCACTCTCAGATAAACTGCATGAGGAGAGACTTCGAATGTTTCCCATTTAGATCCAACATCTCCTTCAATGCTTGGCATGTTGTAGACACTCCAGGAATATGTGTTGAATGGATAAATGACAAAGGGCACCCAAAAGATGGTTTTGAATTACACAGCCAAAATCAACTCCAGCCAAACTTAAGAATCAATATGAGTTTTCTGCCCCTTCCCATCAATTATTAATAGTGTTTCTTTCTTCTCTTTTTGCATAATAGTGACAATAACCATGATGCATAATACAGAGTGAGCCCTTAATAAGAGTCAGGAATTGTGCTAAGCACTTTACTTTAATTAACTTCTTTAATTCTCATGGCAAACCTGTGGGGAATGTATGTATGCATGCATATATTATTATTACGATTATTGTTATTATCGTCATTAGAGATGAGGAACTGAATGAAGCTCAACCAGCTTGTGTAACTTAATCAAAGTCACATAGTTACTAAGTACCAGGGTCTGACATCAGAGCTTGTTGTTAACACTGGCTCTCCACCCCACTGCATGTCACCTTTCTCATTCCATTGCTATGTAATCCTTGCCTATGGACGTTGGAGCAGGGATGACACTGATACAAGTTCCAGTGGTTTCTGTGAAGCTCTTACCACAACCCTGGGCCTAATGTAAGGGATGAAACTAAAGAATGAGTAAATCCCCTCCAAAATTTTTTAGCCTGTCTTGTTCTTGTGATCTCTTTCATGGGGGCCCTCTCTAGCTGTGGATTCACTCCTGATAATCTGTCTTCTTTGAACATCTCTTCTGCTGGAAAACATATAGGATATCAGTTGTCTCATGTCTCGTTTCTACCTCCTCTCCACGTTTTCACATCTCCTCCACAGGGCAGCACCCTGGGCCTCCTAGGGCTTTCTCACAGCCCCACAGCACCTGCAGAGATTCGCCCCTCTGAAAAGCTCCAAATGCTGTTCTGTGCATTCTCCATCCCTTTGCAAAACTGACCCCTTCTGTGTCCCATTCTCTTTGGCCTAGCTGTCTTTTTGGAAAGCTCATCAACTAATTAGCCATTCTGCCAAAAATATGTACTCCTGGCAGAGATCTTTAATCTTTAAATGAATATTCCTGGAGATGCAAAGCCTTACTGCTATTGAATGAATCTGCATTAATAGCCTTGGCTGCCTGACAAGGTCCTGGGAGCAGAGGGAGGGACACTTTTCATAGGAAGTACAATTCTATTGTGTCTCAATAGACAATCACTTGAGCACTATCTATAAGATCTACATGTAGCACAGGTCCTCTTGGCTACAAGTGCTACTGTAAATGTGCTGTGGAGATTTCTCAAGTAGGCACCCAACATGAACCACCCTAGGGATTCTTGCCAATGACTTCATTTAACTCAATAGTCATGTTAAAATATTGGCACTTTTTAATGGGTGTTAACAAGAGGTAGTAGGAAGAGCTTTAACCTTCTAGTCTAATCTTGAAACCTGGCCTGTTGAGTCAGGGTCCCTACAGGAAACAGACAGCACACTGAAATTAGGATAAATGTAATGCAAGGGAACTTCAATGGCTATTTTAGTCCAAAGGGACAATAGGGTCCAAAGGGACAATAGGAGGTCCAAAGGGACAATAGGAGGAGCCAGAACCCAGAGGGAAAAGCTTGTATAGAAGAGGCTGTCTTGAGAAGATCAGTAACACAGCCAGCCCAGGGTGACCTTGCAGGAAAAGGGGCAGGGGAATGCATACCCTGACCTCATTCTTTCTTCTGATCTCCTGCTGGGGAGCCTCAATTAAACAAAAAACAACAATTGGAAGCCAAAGGACTCATTTATCGCTGTGGTTATTTATGTGGCAGATGTATAATGGTGATAATAAATGTAAGGATACCTCATTGCACAACTTCTGGTGGCACTTTTACATAGACTGCAACGTGAATGATGCTTCCTGGAGTCCTGCAATAGGATAACCTATTAAGCACCTAGTACGGTGTCAGACACATAGTAAGTGCAGAGGGAATAGTAACTCCCCTCCCTCTTTCCACTGAGACAGGCTCACTTGATAGTTCCCAATTACATGTGGTTCTCTTTGGGCCCTCACATACAGGAGCCTAAAGAACAAGCTGCCGCCTTTTAGGTAACCTCTTTCCCTTAGCAGCAAAGGATTTACTGAATGGTAGGGAGCTCTCAAATCTGATTCCTATAATCATAGAATTTTCATAAACAGGTACTTTCAAAATTCCTGCTTCTCATGAGCTTTGCCTCTCACAAGGTGAGATGAAGCAGATGAACTGTTATGAGGTGAGAAAGAATTAGCTCACACACAGGATGCTAAGGGTGTTGATTAGAAATATTTGCAATCAACGCATGGGCCAATACTTTATACAGGAAATGTCACTACCTGATATTTTAGCAAAAGCAACTTACACTTACTCATTTTCCATAAATTTCAGGGATGTTTCAGTGATGGTAGGAAATACAGCCAATGAAACACTCTACCAATTAGTCTGGTAAGATCTCTTGCAATATGCTCCTGAAACTCAACCACTTAACAAAATCCAGCCTTAGCATAAGTGAAAAATGTTTCAGGAAAGGAAATAAGAACAATTTCAGTGAAGAATAAATTGATAAATCCACTTTATTAAAAAGTTAGGAGAGAGCTGAGGTCTCCTCACACAGAAGAAGGGTTAACCTTATTTTCACCAGCAACACTCTCACAAAGGGAACTTACCCATAAGAGATCAACCTTCACCCCTGTCTATCTCGATGGTAAGCAACATATCCATGGGTCTGGACTGTGTTTTATGACCTCCCCCAGTGTTTATGGTTTATATGACTTCTGAGAACAACCGCTTCCACTCTGAGAGATGAAGAATTTGACTATTTCCCTCTAATCACAAAGAGCATATATGTCCCCTCCCCCAATTCATCCCTATCTTCATTTTCACCTTTTTACGTATAAAAAAATTTCCAAGAAAATCAATCTAAAGTCACCAGGCACATTTTTTTGTGTCACTAAGTTAAATGCAGGGTGTAGTGGACAAAGGGATCACATAGTTGTGTGATCATGGAGAAATTATTTCACTTCTCTGAGCTTCAGATTTCTTATCTGTGCAATAGGGGCCTGGATTAGTGCTGTAAAGCAGCAGTCCCCAGCCTTTTTGGCACCAAGGACTGGTTTTATGGAAGACAATTTTTCCACAGACCAGGGTGGGGGGTTGTTTTGGGATGATTCAAGTGCATTACATTTATTACGTAGTCAAACCTCTCTGCTAATGATAATCTGTATTTGTAGCCGCTCCCCAGAGCTAGCATCACTGCCTCAGCTCCACCTCAGATCATCAGGCATTAGATTCTCATAAGGGGCATGCAACCATGCGCAGTTTACAATAGGGTTCGTGCTCCTATGAGAATCTAATGCCACCACTGATCTGACAGGAGGTGGAGCTTATGTGGTGATGTGATGGGGAGCAGCTGTAAATACAGATGAAGCTTCGCTGGCTCCCCCATCACTCACCTCCCACTGTTCGGCCCAGTTCCTAACAGGCCATGGACCAGTACCAGTCCGCGGCTCAGGGTTTGGGGACTGCAGCTGTAAAGGACTTACCAATTCTGACATTCACTGATTCTAAGAAAGAGGAAACAATCCCTTTGGTTCTTACAACTCAAAGTCTATTTATTTCAAAATACTATTTTTTCCTACTTCCAATTTGGCACTATGATACAAATGAGCACCAATCAGATGTGGCTATAGCTAACACAGTGAAAGGCAATGTTTCTAAGGCACACAGCAGTCAGGGGACAAGAGAGCTCAAGAGACTTCCTGAATGATGTGCCTGTGAATATCAGAAAGATCTCACGTGTCAGCTAATGGGTTTGGGCAGGAGGAGAAGAGGTCTCCAAACCAAAGGTCAACATTGTACACCAAAGTATACACATGCTGACAAGTTGAAAGGCCTCATTACCATAAAATCAGCTGGTTCAGCTCCAAGGTCACAGTAGGGAATCCTGGAAGGAAACCTGGCTACCTGATATATGACAGATTAAGCCACTGAATATTTCTGTGTCAAAGCACAGCCTAACCCAGATCCCTTCCAACCATCCAGCCAACAATTATCAAATGTGTTCCTGCTTTATGCCATGTTCTGTCCCGTGCCTGTGATTAAGTGGAGAATAAGATTGACCCAGACCCTTGTGGAAGACACAGACATTAAATAAATAAGTATAGACATAAATCCCTACAAAATTGGACAAAGGTATATATATATATGAAGAAAGGGTAAATGGTGTGGTGAGATGCTATAAGAGGGTACCTATTGGAGTCAGAGAAGTTATGTCCCTTTTGAGGAAGGAACATTTAAACTGAATTTGGTGGATGAGTAGGAGTCAGCCAAATAAGGAATTGATAGAAGAACATTCCAATCAGAGAGAATAACATGGGCAAAGTCTTCAAGCTCCCTCGTATTTAAAGCTGGTGGATGTGGCTGAGACACTGAGAATAGTAGAAATACGAGGATTGAGTCAAGGGTCAGACCATGCCTTGTGGGCTATGTTGAAGGGTTTGGATTTTAAATGCAATGGGGAATGACTGGACACCACGTAAGTTCATAGAGAATCACTCTGGAGTACTGTGAAGAATGGATTGAAGAGCAAGGATGGAATTGAAGGGAACAGGGAGGAGATCATTGCAGCAGTCAAGGCAGAAAATGACAAAAGCTTAAAGTGAAACAGTGGCAAAGGAGAAGAAGAAAAATGGGAATATTTGAGAAGTATTCTGGGAGAAAATATGACAGGCCTTGTGAAAAGTAGGATGTGCATGTGGAGAAAAAACAGGGTTGGTGGGAATGTAAATTAGAATGGCCATTATGAGAAACTATACGGAGGTTTCTTGCAAAAACAAAAATAAAATTACCATAAGATCCAGCAATCTCACTCCTGGGTATATATCCTGCACACTTGAAATCAGTATGTCAAAGAGATATCTGTACTCCCATGTTCATTGCAGCATTATTTATGGTAGCCAAGTCATGGAAGCAACCAAAGTGTCCATCAACAGATAAAGGAATTAAGAAAATGTGATACACATGCACAATGGAATACTATTCAGCCTTCAAAAGAAGGAAATTTTGTCATTTGGGACTACATGGGTGAACCTGGAAGACCTTATGCTAAGTGAAATAAGCCAGGCATAGAAAGACAAAAAAAGGTATATTTTCACTTACATGTCTAATCTAAAACAAGTAAACTCCTGGAAGCAGAGAGTAGAATAGTGGTTCCCAGAGGCTGAGGGGAGCGGAAATGAAAAGATGATGGCGAAAGGATACAAAGTTACAGTTAGACAGGAGAAATAAATGATAAGTGTTTTTTACAAAGAAAAGTGGAGGCCTCTCTCGGCCTCCTAATCAATCTTCCAGGATCCAGCCCTTGTGCTACAGCATCTCTTCCCCTGTCAGCACAGGATCATTCTAAAAACACCAATGTGACTGCCCTACTTACATACTGTCCTCCACTGGCCTCCCATCACTCCCCCATGAAGTCTGAGTTGTTCAGTGTGCTCTACAGAACCAATTCTCAGTCTGGCCCACACCTCCATCTCCTCCTTCATCTCCTAATACATCCCTCCTTGTACTTTACATTCCAGCAACTCTTCTTAAAGTTTCCTCAAACACCCCACACTGATTCCCATCTCTGCCTTTTCAGAATCTTTTCCTTCACCTGAGATGCAAGTCTCTGTTAGCCACTGACGTGTGCATAATTCATATTTGCGGTTCCCTTTGGGCAGCACCTCCTCCTGGCAGCCTTTCCTGATGCCCTTGGGTACCCCATCGCACATACCCCACACCGTTGTCCTCCGCTCTGCCACATAAATATCTTAATTGTGCCACCACATGTATTACAGTGGGTTGGAACTTGTTTGCTTCTATGTGTCCCCCTTTGAAGACAAGGACTGTCTTTTTCAACTCCAAATGGTCAGCACCTAGCCATTGTCAGCATTAAAAATGGTTGCTGAACTGGATTCCAGGCCTAACACTGTATTATAAGGTTAACGGGGTGTCAAATGTTTATCTCCTAAACATAATAAAGCTAAACCTTTTTGTATTCTCTTTTTATCAGAAAAGAATCTGTGCAGGGAAGGCCCAAAGCACACAGTTTACTGTCATCCCTTCTGCAGTGGAAGCTGATAAACGACTTCATGGTGTGGGCAATTTGAGGTAGGGAGGGATGAGCGGCTGTGTTCTCGAGTAACATCCAGAAAAGCCAGTGAAGTGAGACAAATGGCCGAGAAGCCACAGGGTGCTGTGTGACTCTAAGGTCTTCCCTGCCCACAGGTTGCTCCTGGCTATTGGTACTATTAATATTTCACTTTTCACAACAGCAGTAGCAGCAGGGGAAATGTAGTGGCCAGCGCTCTCCTCAGGCCCTCAGCGGGCCACCTGCCATGACTCCAAAGACCCAGATGAGGAGCAGGGGCTACTCCTCTGACTCACTACAGATGACACGGGAGAAAGGGAGCCATTTCCAGTCTGGCTGTGTCAACTTAGTGCATTTGTGTCGTGGAAGTGGTGAGATTCAAATGAAACCAATTTACATCTTAATTTTTTCCTCACAAGATAATGTTTTTCAAAGATGAATATTTCAGTACTGGAAATGTTATAATCCTTCCAAAAGCTTCAAATGCCAATACGTATCTAATGATGAGAGGAGATGCTTGGCACATCTCTGCGATGTGCCAATGGAAAGTAAGACTTGAGGAAATTAACTAAAATCCACATATGTGCACACACCAGTGCTGGCAGATGTTTCTCCACAGACAGCTCTGTAGAATATAGAGTGCCCATGCAGTCTCTAGTTACAAAAATGGGGCATAAATTCTTAGGTATGTATGTGCTTGAATGGAATATGTGTAGGACACAAAGTCAGGCTGAGTTTCAGTCGTGCACCTGCCACTTACTGGCCATGTGGCCTGCAGGAAGGTAGTTTTCTCTCTCTGAGTCACAGTTTGCTCGTATGTGTAAAGGGAAAAAGAATAATGGTTAGTCACTTATATTCATTCCACATAGTATACCAGGTAACTTTTATTTATGGTATCTTATTTAGTCCTCCCAAATCCTAGTAACTCCATTTTGCAAACAAGGCTCAGAGAGATTATAAAATTTGTCCAGTATCACACAGAGGTGACCATGGAGGTGTGTTGCTCAGATTTTCCTGCAAAGGACCTGCTACAAGAAGTGTAGTTGGTGGGCATCCTCCAGCTGCCGTGCCTTCAGATCCACATCAGCTTTCGTCTCTGAGGCCACACTCTCCTAGGGCTGCTCCAAGCCATTGTTAGAGAATGGTTCAGGTGCTAGAGCTGGACCATTCCAGCCCAATGCAGAACTCCTCTGATGAACAATCTTTGCTCTGGAACTCCTCGTTGGTGGCTGAGACTTTCTCAAAGCTGAACTGAAGTCTGAGGCCCTTCCTACCCTATCCTTCCTCCTTCCTCTCTCTTTGTACAAGTGTAGAACCAGCATAACAGTCTGAAAGCTCTTCCCACCTACTCTGCTCTCTTCTCCCTTTATTCTTTGCAATCATTTCCCCCAAATAAATCTCTTGCATTCTAATTTTATCTTTTCATATGCTTCTTGGAGGACCAAAACTGACAGACACATAGTGAATATGATCCACTGAGTCAATTCCTATCACTGTTAAATGAAGATAGAATGGAATAATGAGATAATTCTTGTGAAAACTCCCAGGACACTGCTCACATGGAGGCCAATGGCTCACAGCTCTTGCTGTGCACATCTGAGCCATTTATGCTTTCTCTTAAAAATAGACATAGTTGGTACCTATCTCGGACCTTCTAGAAGCTTTGATAGTTAGTCTTAATTTTTTAGAAATAATTTATTGAGGTGAAATTAACATTACATAAAATCAACCATTTTAAAGAGAATAATTCAGTGGCATTTAGTACATTCACAGTGTTATGCATCCACCACTTCTGTCTAGTTCCAAAACATTTCTATCACTTCTAGGTAAAACGTCTTACCATTAAGCAGTTTTTCCCTATTCCTCACTCTCCAACCCCGCCTGCAACCACCAATCTACTTTCTGTCTCTACAGATTTCTCTATTCTGAATATTTCCTATTAATGGAGTCATGCAATATTTGTCCTTTTGTGTCTAGCTTCTTGAATTTAGCATAATGTTTTGGAGAATCCTTTACATTGTAGCATGTATCAGTACTTCATTCCTTTTTATGGCCAAATAATATTCCATTGTATGGGTATACCACAATTTGTTTATCCATTCATCTGTTGATGGACATTTAAGCTGTTTCTACCTTTTGCCTACTGTGAATAGTATAGCTATGAACATTAACGTACATGTACTTGTCTTTTGTTTTGTTCTTTATTTCAGCATATTATGGGGGTACAGATGTTTAGGTTACGTATGTTGCCCTTGCCCCCCCTCCTCCCCAAGTCCGAGTTTCAAATATGTTCATTCTTTGGGTGGTGCGCATTGCACTCTTTGTGTATGCCTATACCCGTCCCCTCCTCTCCCCCGTCCCCCATCCACCCTCCCCCCTGCCCAACATCCAATAGATGTTATTCCTATATGTGCACTTATGTGATGATCAGTTAATACCAATTTGATGGTGAGTACATGTGGTTCTTGTCTTTCCATTCTTGGGATACCTCACTTAGTAGAATGCGTTCCAGCTCTATCCAGGAGTATACAAGAGGTGCTATAT
>NW_012136080.1:8863995-8865258 GCF_000956105.1 Propithecus coquereli
GAAATGTTTATTCAAGTCCTTTGCATATTCTAAAATTTGGTTGCTTGAATTTTTGTTTTTGAGTAGTAAGGATTCTTTATATACTCAGGATTTTAGAACTCTATCAAATATGAACTTGCAAATATTTTCTCCCATTCTATAGGATATTTTTCGCTTTCTTGGTAAATTTTCTCCTACTCTGTAGGGTCTCTTCTCACTTTTTTGGTAAAGTTTTTAATTTTGATATAGTCTAATTTGTTTACTTTTGTAGTTGGTCATGATTTTGATGCCATATCTAAGAATCCATAGCCAAGGTCATGAATAATTACTCTATGTTTTCTTCTAAGAGTTTCATGAGTTTAGCTCTTATATTTGGGTCTTTGATCTATTTTGAGTGAATTTTTTATACAGTGTGAGGTAGGGGTCCAACTTCATTCTTTTGCATGTAGGTATCCAGTTGTCTCAGCACCACTTGTGTTTTTCTTTTTATTTCAGCATATTGCAGGGGTACAAATGTTTAGGTTACATATATTGCCTTTTCTCCACCGGAGTCAGAGCTTCAAGTGTGTCCATCCCCCAGACGGTGCGTGCTGCATCCATTAGATGTGAATATATCCATCCTCTTCTCCCCGCTCCAACCTGCCCTACACCCAATAAATGTTACTGTTATATGTACACTTAAGTGTTGGTTAGTTAAGTCAGTTAATACCAATTTGATGGTAAGTACATGTGGTGCTTGTTTTTCCATTCTTGTGATACTTCACTTAGAATGGGCTCCAGCTCTATCCAGAATAATACAAGAGATGTTAAATCACTGTTGTTTTTTGTGGCTGAGTCAAATTCCATAGTACACATATACCATATTTTATTAATCCATTCATGTATTGATGGGCACTTAGATTGTTTCCATATCTTTGCAATTGTGAATTGTACTGCTATAAACATTCGAGTGCAGATGAAAAATTCACCATTTGTTAAAGTGACTATTCTTTATCCCACTGAAAGTTCTTGGCACCCTTGTCAAAAATCAGTTGTTCATAGATGGATGGGTTTATTTCTGGACTCTCAATTATAGTCCACTAGTAACTAGTCTATACATCTACCCTTGTACCAGTGCCACACTGTTTTGATTACTGTAACACTGTAGTAAATTTTGAAATCAAGAAGTTGTTCATCTTTCTCCAGATTCATTTGGCTATTTGGGAGCCCTTGCAATTCCATATGAATTTGAGATCAACTTTTCCATTTCTTCAAATAAGGTCATTGGAATTTTTTTTTTTTTTT
>NW_012136080.1:8865528-8980580 GCF_000956105.1 Propithecus coquereli
ACTCCTGACCTTGAGCAATCCACCCACCTCGGCCTCCCAGAGTGTTAGGATTACAGGCGTGAGCCACCGCGCCTGGCCAAGGTCATTGGAATTTTGATAGGAATTATATTGAATCTGTAGATCATTTGGGATAATACTGACATCTTAACAATGTTAAGTCTTCCAATCCATGAATGTGGGATGTCTTTCTACTTATTTAGGTCTTCTTATTTCTTTCAGCAATGTTTTCTTGTTGTCAGTGTACAAGTCTTTTACCTCTTTGGTTAAATTTATTCTTAGGTATTTTATTCTCTTGGATGCTATTGTAAATGAAATAGTTTTCTTAATTTCCTTTTCAGATTATTCACTGTTACTGTATAGAAACACAACTATACACTAGTTGTGTGTGATTTTTGCGTGTTCGTCTTATATGCTGCAACTTTACTGAATTTGTCTACTAATTCTACTAGCTTTTCTGTGAATTCTTTGGGATTTTCTATATATAGGATCATGTCATCTGCAAGTAGAGATAGCTTTACTTCTCATTTTCCAATTTGGATGGATTTTATGTTTCTTTTTCTTGTCTGATTGATCTGGCTAGAACATTTAGTACAATGTTAAATATCAATGGTAAAAGTCGGCACCCTTGTCTTATTTCTTATTTCAGGGGAATCTTTCACTATTGAGTACAATGTGAGCTGTGGGTTTTTCATACATGATTCTTATCATGTTGAAAAGGTCATTTTTTTGTAAAGCATTGAAAATAATTGATGTAGGAGCTCAGTAAGTGTTTATGAAATTGAAAATAATAAGTTGTTTCTCCTATATGCTGATATGCTTTGGCATGGAGATGCTGAATATAAAATTCAATGTTAAAAAAAACATGTAAAAATCAATACGCAGTTCTGAAGACAGTGGTTATGACTCTGGGAACCAGCATCATTGTGCAAAGAATAGAGCACAGGTTTTGCTCCCAGGCCAACTGGGTTGGAATGCAAGCTGTGCTGTGGTTCAGATTGCATGCCATTGAGACAGTCACATAACTTTAAAAACGGTTTACCTATCTGTAGAGATATCAACCTTGCAGGGTGTTATTATAATTATACGTAAAGGACTGACGTACATAGAACATAATAGTTGTTAAATAAATGCCAGTACGCTTAGGTAAGCCCATTCCTACCATGTGCAAGGCCCAGTGCAAGAGAACAAAAAGAGGCCCTTTTTACCAAATACATGGTTATTTGAAAACTACAAATTAAGATAAATAACATACTCCCTTCATCCTTTCAGTTTCTTCATTAATTCAATTTAAAAATCATTCATTAAGCATCAATTCACACTAGGCATAATGCTTCACTCAGATTAAAATGTCAATCACGGGACTCCAGAGAAGAATGGAGGAAAGCCAGCAATATCTAAAACACTTTTTCTATACTTCCAATTAAAATATTCAATAAAACACAAAAAGATATGCAGAGTTTTAAGAGCACTGAAATATGAAAGCATTGGTCAATAGCTAAAAATCACATTTAAAGGTGAAACATCAAAGGCATTCATTTAGTAAACATTTATTCATTACATACTATTTGCTATTAATAGATTCTAAGTCAGAAATAAAATAAGAACATCTGCTATTACAATTACTATTTAATAAATTCTGGAACTCAACTTCATGAAAAAAGAAGAGAAGGCCAAATTATTAACACCCCAGCTACCTTATTTAAAATTTCAAAGCACCCCGCCTTCCCAGAACTCACTTGCTATCTTCCCTCTCTGCTTTATCTCCTCCTAATGAAATGAACTACCTTTCAACCTATTATATACTTTACATAATGATTTTGTTTGTTGTATGTCCCTCCACTAAAATACCAGTGCTATGAAGGTGCTTGATTATATGAATATAACACAATGTATTTATCCATTCCTTCATGAAAGACACAAGGGTATATCCACATTGTAACCATTACAAATAATGAATATTTTCATATGTCTCCTTGAGCATATGTGAGAGTTTCTCTATGGCATACACAGTTGACTCTTGTTATTTGTGGCAGTTAGGTTCTATAAAGTCACCGTGAACACTGAATTAGCTAATACTGAACCACTGCTACTAGGGGAAACACAGGGTTAGGTACCTGTAAACCTCTCGTCACAATATATTTGTCAACCAATCAATAAACAACCTTGTTTTATGTGTTTCTGTTTAAAGACACCTTATTTAATATGTATTGTTGATGCATTAACATTGAACTCATGGCCAAAAGCTCTATGACTCACACTTGAACAAAATTTATCTAATGCACCTCTGTAATCCACATCACAGCCTTCTTGCACTTTGGAACACTTTAGCACTACTCTAACGGGCCATTTTAAACAGAATAGTAACCAAGGAAAAGCACAAACATTAGAATAATATGGCACTAAACAACCACAAAAAGGACACTTGCTTACAGCATGAAAACTAAAATAAGAAGGCAGAGTGTTGCTTTGTTCAATCTCAGCTGGGAACATGCATGTCAAGCGACTCAAATTTTGCACTGCCCTGCATATGTCCACAAGTGGCTGAAAATCACCATGAATATTGATTTGAGGGTTACAGATAAATTTTGGCAAGTAGGGAAATTTGCAAATATGGACTTTGTGAATAATGAAGATTGACTATACTTATAAGTAATACACATGGATATTAAAGTACAGCCATTCTTCAAATTTATTGGATGTTAGCACATCGTTCTCCAAAATGTTTGTACCAATTTCACTTCCACCCTAAGTATCACTCCAACCAAGCATTCCCACACTCTTTTCAACCTTTAATATTGCTATCATTTTTAACTTCCATTAATCTAAGGCACATAAAATGGCAACTTGTGGTTAGTTGCTTAAATTCGGATTTATTAGATTACTAGTGAGATCAAGCCTCTCTTTGTATGTTTCTTCCTTTATGAATTGCCTGTTGATGTTCTTTGCTTTTTTCCTATTGTTTGCTTATTGGTTTGCCTTGGCTACCCTTGGACATCTACCTACACATACGAATTTTAGAATAAGTTTCCCCAGTTTTATGAAAAAT
Source organism: Propithecus coquereli (assembly GCF_000956105.1). Classification (NCBI taxonomy): domain Eukaryota; kingdom Metazoa; phylum Chordata; class Mammalia; order Primates; family Indriidae; genus Propithecus; species Propithecus coquereli. Next base: position 8,868,575 of record NW_012136080.1, read on the forward strand.
TCTGTTGGATAATTTATTGGAATTGTGTCAATATAATAGGTTAATTTAAGGAGAATTAATAATTGAAAAATCTATTACTATCATGTGTTTAAGAAATGTTTTATAATTTTCTCTGTAAGAATATTGCACATTTGGGGGTTAAACTTATTTCTAGGTATTATATAGTTTCATGTTGTTACAATTTATATGCTTATCCATAACATTTTAAATTTAATATTGTTGGTATAGGGCTCACTATTGAATTTTTATGTTAATACTTTATCTTGAAACACTCTGAGCTCTTTTATTATTTTTAATTATTGTCTGCAGGTTCTGTTGAGTTTTCCTCTCCTCCCTTGTCACTCCTCCACACACACACACACACACACACACACACACACACACACACACACCAGTTTTAGCTGAGCACATGGTCACCAGCTAGAAATTGCATTTCCCGTTTCCCTTATAAGCGTGTGGTTAAGTTCTGGGGTGTTTTCTTCTCTTGTCCTTGTTTTTATTTTTGTTGTTTGTTCATTTATTTTTGGCTTCTTTTAGTGGGAATGGCTAGGCTCTCCAGTACAAGGTGGAATGGTAGCAGTGAAGCTATGCATCCCTGTCTTGTACTTGACTTAATGAGACTATGTCTAAACTTTTACCAATATGAAGTTTGTCATAGCTTTCAGATGTCCACCTTCACTGCTGCTGATATACTTGATCAGGTTATGTAATTTCCCTTTTTTCTTAGTTTGTTAAGAGGTTTTCTCTTGTTTTATTTTTTATCATAAATACGTGATACAATTCATGCAATGCTTTTTCTGCATTGTATTGTATATAAGTATTTCGTGTGCTTTCTATATTTCCTTCAGCTGCCTCCTCCTCTCTCTTGGTTGGTACCTTGACCTGCTAAATCTCCCCTCCACTTATGGGCTTAGATGAGATGCCACACAGCAGGGCTTGTGATCTGGCGTCTTGAGCAGCCACCAAGTTGCCTGATACATAGAAGTATTAGGTCTCTGTGGAATGAGACTTGACCAATGGGAAACAAGAGTCAGGAGGGTACCAGACAGATAAATTTCCCCTCCTTCTGCCCCTCTATGGTGTAGTTTCCTCTTACAAAACTTTTGGAGATGTTCCCATGAGCAGAGGGAATATGCTTGAATGTCTTCGCAACTTATGTGGAAGTAGTGACTGGTACAGCAACGTATTGCTTTACTTCCTTTTTTGCCTCACATTACACACTTAACTGCTAGGACTTGTACCTCTCAAAGTGTCAACATTATAATTCATGCCTCAGGCTCTGCTTTCCAGAAGCCTAGGGCACTCAGGCTAAAATTTACTACATCTATCAAGACAATGTTAATATTTTTCTCTTTTAATCTCTGTCAGATATTAATGATAAAATATTGATACATATTGATATGCAGATCCTTCCCTCACTCCTTCATTCCTGAAATAAATCTTCTTGTATTTTTAAAATACTTGATTTTTATGTGCTAGTATTTTATTTATGAATTATTCATTTATGATTCCAAATGAGATTAGTCATTAGAATTCTTTTATTGTCAGTATCTGGTTTTAGTATTAAGGTAATACTTGTATATAAAATGAGTTGGTCGGGTTTTTTCTTTTTGTGTTCTCTGAAATATGTTTAATTACTAGTTCACTGAGGATTGATGAAACTTGCATTCAAATTTTATTGGCCTGATGTATTTCTTATATTTGAGAGCTCTGGGATTGATGGGGGCATATTTTTAACTACTAAGTCAATTTCTTTAAAGGATATTGGCTCACTGTGGTTCTCTATGTCTTCATCAACCAATAAAATCTTAAATATTAGAATGATTTACATAAAAAAATCACTTGAAATTTATGTAACAGAAAACCATACTCATGCTCTGTAATTCAGAAAAATTATACTTTTATACAGTTTTTTCTTAAATTATCATAAATGTACAGAAAATTTATATGTATAGATGAAGCTTCAATAAATACAACATTTATTATAATAATAATTTAGGAACTATATAAATATCCAAAAATAATTGAGATTGTTTTTTAAGTGTGTTCTGTCTACTCAATGGAATATCACATAGCCAATGAAAGTTATATTCTTGATGAATATTTAGAGATCATGAGAAAATAATACTTTGTGTTGGCAAGTGAGAAGTGTCAGTATATTTTATTACTTAATTTTGTTTGCCTATAGAGGGAGCGAGAAAGGGAGGGAGGAAGGGGGAAAAGAGGGGGAGAGAGAGAGAATGAATTAAAGATTAGTAGGATTTATCCCAAAGTTTTAGTCTTGTTATAGTCTCCATTAAATTTTTATACATTTTTATCATAACATGTTGATTCTTTTGTCACCAGGGACAAAAAATCTTATAATTTTTTTTAAGTCAGCATTGTTTTCCACAATGTGTTATAGCCGCACTGATACAAGATGGGTGTTAGATCATCTTGCATACAAGGCATTCTCTCCCAGTTCAATGCCATGTCCTACTTAGACTGAGTTGGGATGCAAACAACCCCACACTGGAACTCAGTGAGAAACTGCTGACATCCATACTGCTATCATAGCACATCCCACTGGAGCCTTACTCTTGTCAGAATACATCTAGGGCATCCTCTAAACTGTAAAAAAAAACCAGCCCTTACCAAAGAATAATGTCTCCATGCCTGTCAGCCTGATCCTGGAATGATGTAACAGCTTCTCGGATAGAGCCAAGGGGATTTTGAAAAAGAAAATTCTCCACAATTCTCCATGCTGTACACTAGCATGGCCTGTTTTCCATTCAGCACCATGTACACAGTAAGGAGACCCTTGCTTAAAAGAGAGCTACAAAACAACATGCACAGAGCCTTTGGCTATCAGCCTTGTTATCAAACTGTTACATAAGAAAGCATTTGACCAGGGGAGTGTACAGATGATAACAGCAAAGGCATATATTTAAAATTTCTTAATTCTAACGCAAGCCTTTTGCTGAGAAAAACAAATCCCATAACAGCAAAATAATCTGTCCCAAGTGGTAAAGCTCTTCTGACCTCATGCCTTCTAATTCCCTCACTTAGACATTCACTCACCGGATATTTGTTAGGATCCTGTTAAATGTGGGAAGCATTTTTGCTGCACAGAGGAACAGAGATTTTTGCATACAGCCCCTATCTTCATGGAACTCATTCTAGAAGGGGATTTCTGAAGTTAAACAATTCTACTGCATTCTCTGTGCCAGGCAGTGGAGGAGGGAAAGAATAGCTGGAGAAAATTAAAGCTGAGGTGGCAAGGCCACGAAGCCAGTGAGTTGGAAGTTTTATCCTAACCACATGGATGTGGAAGCTTCTAAACACTGTACTTTTGGTTGGAGGGAGAAAGACGTGAGCTTGGGACAGTAATCATAGAAGAAAGAGAAAAATAATATCTCAGAGTCTGATAGAAAACAACATGGGTAGGATAGACAAATAAGGGAACTTCAAAAATAGAACATAGGATGTCTCAGAGCATGAGAAAGACTAGCAAAGTCCTGGCAGTGTCATTTAGTAAGAGTGATAACAACAGGTAACTTATAGAGTTACTATTTGATTGCAGACATTCCATTAGAGCATTTGAAATATTTTATCTCATCTAATTCTCACTGCAACTCTATAAAGCAGGTATAGGTGAGCAATAAGTAACTGAAAGATAAAGTGATTTCCCCTAGTTCTTGCCTTAGTAAGTAATGGAGCCAGTATCTGAATCCAGGCAGCCTGACTCTAGCAATCGATTTTTGTACACCACACCCACGGTCTCAGTGGGGTACTTAGACTGGCTGCATCAGCATCATGCTAGAAATGCAAATTTCCAGGCCCCTACCCCAAACCTGCTGATTCAGAAACCATGGCAATGGAGCACAGGAAGCTCTTTTAGCAAGCCCTCTAAGTGATTCTGCTGCACTAGGTGTTTGAGAAACACTGCACTATCCCAGACTCTTTGAAATCAGACATCTGGAATGAGATTCCAACTCTACTACATATCAGCTGTGTGACCTTTGGCAATTCACACATTTTTCTAAGCTTTCATTCCCCTATATATAACATGGAGTTAATAATAATTGTACTCCCCCATCCTGGAAGGCTTTGTAATGAATAAAATGAGACAGATGCAAGCGAAGTGTCTAGAGCAGTGACTGTTCCATAAATTATACCTGTAGCCCAATTCCCTGACTGCAAACGGGCCATAGGCTGTAAATCAGGAAAGAGTCCTCTGACCTAAACCAAAAGGACACAATTTAGAAAATAAGATTGGAGGGATTTGGGTTAATAAGTCTACAAGTCCAGAGGAACTGGTCAAGACTGGGCAATGAAGACATCAAAAACATCAATACAAGGGAAAATGACTCACTCAAATAGTGCAACATCTAGGCAGGGGGCACGGGGTAGGAGGTGGGAGGTAAGATGTTTCTAATCAAAACCCATAAGAGAAGAATCCCACCAGCCTGGATTATTTAGGACTAGGACTCAAACACTGTACTTTCAGAACAGATTATCAATCACCCGGGCCAATATGCCTGAGCTGAACACAGTGTTAGAGGTGGCACCAAAGTAGAGACATCAGCTTCCTAAACACTCTCACCCAGCACCACCATGTTAACTCTGCTGAAAACACCATCAGACTATGGAAATTTGAAAAATTTAAAAACCTAATTTAAAAAAAAAATCGATCTATCTTCCACCAGTCTAGCTTACTTGTGTAACTGCCTATAGCACTGAAGCATGATGGTGCCTCCTGGAAAATAAGGGGAGGTCACAACTACTCTCAGTTGCAATTTCAGATGATCTGTTTTGCTCCCCTTTCTCCACTCCCCCAGCTGCCCACTCATGTGCAAAGCCACCTAAATTAAAATATAATACAGTGTCCAGAATTATAGTGACACTGAGCTATGAATATGAATGCTTAACAGAACCTTCTTTCTTTTGAATGACTAACCCCATTATTTTAAGAAATATGTCATCCGAACACTAAAATCCTATCACATATTCAAGTAATATGTCTTACTACTGGGAGCTTCTTAAGATTCAGGTCATTAAGTGAGTCCAAAGCAGCCTTAAAAAGAAAAGAATTGCAAGCCCTACAATACACTGTGAGAGGCATATGAAAGAGAGAGAGAGAGAGGAAGGGAGGGAGGGAGGCATTCATGCTGAATAGCAGAAAAAGAATATATAATCATATTACTCCAGAAATGCTTATTGCTTGGAAAATACTGGTAATATCTTCTGACAATGTTTATTTTCATGATATGTTTGATTTACTCTCCAATTCACACAATCCACAGTTGATTTCAAATAGTTTAGTCTCATCGCCATAATTTATTATCAGAAGAGAAAGGAGTGTAGCTTATTATAGCTAGTCAAAACTTTAGAGATAGATGAGACAACCTCAGAGAGATATCACAAGAAAGAGAAGTCCAGAAATGTTCAATGACTGCTGTAAGACCACAGAGGTAGTTAGGGGCAAAACTAGAACTAAAATCCTGATCACCTGTGTCTTCTTCCAGGACACTTTCCTCCATGTGAACATGCTTTTGCAGAGACAGGAAAAAACAAAAATAGAAACTAAAAGAAAAAACAAAACCTCTTTATAGTAACACCCTCATAGAATGACTTCTTTTTTTCCTAAAGGAAACATTTATTTAAATGATTCTTTAAGTCCTATATTAGAATTTAAATCTCCTTATATCCTGAAGGATTAAGTGTCAGTAGCTCCTGTGTGACCCTAGGCAAGTAACTGAATCACTATGAGCCTCAGTTTCATCACTGGTAAAGAGCAGTAACTCTGGTTACCTCCAGTGTTGCTGTGAGCAACAAACAGGAATGACAATGCTTGACCCAGGACCCCATTCGAAGCAGAGCTCAACAAATAAGCATTATTGTAAGGCCAAAGGAAAGGAGCTGGGCCACATACACAGTAAGTGTGTTAAGCTACAGCCTTTTCAGTGACCCAAATGGTCAGCCAGGGTGTCTAGTTGAAAGGAAACAGTCACTGAAATGCGCATATGATGCATTACTCCATTACAAGTAAGTATGTCATGTTTCTCCAAAAGTATTCTCCTATCCCTTCTCTGTTGTCTATTCCTGACTCTCAAGATCGAAATCTAGAAGATTAAAGGCAGAAGATATAGGACTGAAGGGGGCTCATAGCCCCCCATTACAATCCTCAGAGCATGGCCTTAAAGACAGACCAGCAGGTGAAACAGTAGAGACAATGGAAGTGACATCACCAAGAGTCACACATACCAAATATCTCAAACCAATTTTCCATTTATCTCTCACTTTCTTCTCCTTTTTCCCTACCCAGACCCACGTCTGCCCTGCATATACATCACTGAGTCCTACCCGTTCTACTTCCAAAATGTTTCTCAACTTTATCTCCAACTGGCCAAATCTAGATTGTCTCATTTAATAGTCATTCATTCATTCACTCAGCAAACATTTTTGGGTATCTCTTAACATTCTAGGCATGGTGGCAGGGACCAATATCACGAGGATGGTTCATTAAAGAATATCTTTGGCTCCTGGGGAAATCCTCACATTGGGTGCTACCTAACAGGTCTATTGGATTCCATTCTTACCACTGCAATCCATCCTCTGTGAAAGGCATTGTTATCTTCCAACTTGGGGGGTAGGGGAAGCATTGGACTTCTTGAAGTTCTCAGAATTGTCTGCATATGCAATTGCCCATGGCTTTGCTATTCCCCTTTGATTGGAATTCCTGTCTAACCTGATAAACTCCTATTTACTCTTCAAGGCTCTGCCTTTTTCTATGGTCCCATAGTTAGCTGCTCATGCTTTGATTATGGCTGGTATCTCCTCAATGCTTCGCAAGTGCCTAGTGCGCATCAGGTGCTCTGCCAAGGGTAGGTAACAAGACATCTTTCCCTTTCCCTTGGAATTGGTTACATGTTTCAAGAACCAACTCTAACAGCCAGATCTGACAGTTATAATCAGTCCATGCTTTATTTTCATTTAGTATTTGATCTTCTCTTGGTTACTCTGGGCCCAATTCGCATGCTATGAGTGGGAAAAAAAAGTGCTCAAATGATCCAGAGCAAAGCAAAGGTCATCCTTCTGAGTGACAGGCACACAGGAAGGGCACAGAATGGACCCTTACAGGATTAGAGATTAGAGCTGTACCTCAAATATTCCCCCTACTCCTTTCCATTCCTTCATGTAACAATTATTTATGGAGTGTCTAGTAAGTGGTAGGTGCTGTTCTAGGAACTTAAACATTCAGAATTGAATAATTATATAAATCATGAAATCTTAAACAAATGGATGGGTCTTTGGTGGGGAATGTATACGTGGAACCCCAGAAACTATAAGAAAAAATTGCCAATGTGTAAATATATTTTCCTGGGAGAAAGAATAGCTTTCTGCAGATTCTCAAAGAGTCCCTGATTTGAAAAATATGTTGTTTTAAACTGTTCTAAACTCTGCTTGGAATAATATATACTTATACCTGAACAAGTTCCAAGATTTTGCTATTTGCTATATAAAAGGAATCCTTATTCTTTTATAAAACACCTTGTTCAAGCTTCAACAGATGCAGCAGGTATTAACTTTTAAGTAGAATCTTAAGGGTCCATACACCTTTTTTTAAAGGATATTTGTCTCATTTTTTATGGTGTAATAAACTCTACAAAGAAAAGGAAGGCTGTTTTCTGATTTTTTCTTTCCCCTCACAAACTAAGAACAGTGTCCTGAACACAGTGGAGACTCTGAAACTTACCAATCATCTCAGTGCACTTTAGAGCACAGGTCTAAGGGGGAGCAAAGTGCCTTATCAAGATGAAAGTGATCCAAAACATAAATACAGTTATTAAATTCTCCTTGCTTCCTTTCGTCCCTTCTACCTCCTCAATGACATGTATATGCCTGATAAGCATAATATCAAAAAAAAAAAAAAAAAGAGCATGCAATTTGGAACAAGACCTAAGGACCTCAGTTACAGGCTCTTGTCTCCAATTATTAGGTGTGTGAACATGCACTAGTTGCTCGACCTCTGTAGACCTGTTGTCTACCTGTTAAATGGATTTTGTTAAAATTAAATGAAACATGCCTAGCAAAGTACCTGCCACATAGCAGATGCCTGTGGTCATAATTGGTGTTGTTTGCCAAGGATTTCCAGTTCTGCCCCCTTCCAGGCAAACTTCCTGCCCTCCTCAAATTGGATGTAGGGCTACATGACTTGTTTGGACCAGTGAGATGGGAACTGAAGTCATCTGTTTCACTTTGAATAAGGTTTTAAGAATCAGTATCTGAGTTGCCATTCCCCATTTCCAAGGTTCTAGAGATGGTGGAAGCTCATGTCGAGGGGAAGCCTCAATTATCTGTATCTCTGAGTGACTTCAGTAAGTGCAGATACACCAAGCCATACACACATGACAACCTAAGTTGGACCTGTAGCCAGAGCAAAGAATGAACTTTTCCTATATTAGGTCACTGAGATTTGGGGTTTATTTGTTATAGTGGCATAATCCAGTGTATTCTGGCCAATACTGTGCTTAATAAATATTAGTTCTTTTTCTCCATTAAGTCTCAGGAGCCACACATTCCCTCGTACTTTTTTGTATTAAAAATTGGTCTAACCTCAAAATTTACTCTGACGTGAATAAAATATTTAAGTTGGTTTTCTTGATAGAACATTCAGGCAGAAAGCATATATATAGTTTCTTAAAATTAAACTTTTATTTAAAGACAAGGTGATGAGTGTTATAATCTTTCCCTGTAGTGTGCTTTCTAGGTTCTCTGGAGGTGCTGCTCTTTCCCACCTTGTCCACCTCCACAAACCAAAATACCTCCAGAATTCAACAGCTGCACATACATAGCACGCACAAACACACCCCTAACAACACACACACGCGCCCACCGACTTCCCAACCTCTGCTCACCATGGCACTCTTAGCTTAAATGACTCTGACAGATGACCTGCTCATCTGGAAGTAGACTCAGCTGAGAAAGGACACCAAGCAGCATCTCTCTTTCCTGCCTCTAAAGAGAAAGGGACCAACTCAGATGTGATCTGGCTCATTAAGGTCAGCACTGGCAGAAGTCTCTCTGCTTGCCTGCCTCCTCCCATGCTACGTCAACAGGGCCAGGGCTGACTGCCAGCTGTTTCCCCTGCTGACTCAGACTATTCAAAAGTGATGCAAGAAAGTGGGATAAAGACAGAAAACTAACTTATTTTTTTCCAAAAGTTATATCATTAATTTTTAGCAATGGCTTTGTAACCATCATCACATTGAGATTGGGGCCTTAGAGAAGTTGGAAAAATTTCTCCTCCAAGAGAGAACTGCCTGTCAAATGTTAACGAGGCTCTGGGGATTGAATGAGATGGTTTTTAAATGTCTCTTTCAACTCTGAGTCTACAAGTCAAGAGAAGAGTCTCCTTCAAGGTCATGAGGAGAAATATTAACAGTAAACAGTAGGAGAGTCAGCCTATAGGAAATACAGAGACAAAAGCCGTGGATGGCGAGTTAGGGGGTTAGGAGGCTCTGACCCTCATTTGATTGAGTGACCAGGGTGTGAGACTGACTTCCCTTAGATGTCCAGTCTCTCTGCTTCAAGAATGAGCGATGGAATTAAATTACCCCAATGCTTCTCCCATTGCTACCAGCCTAGGCTTCTGTGCAAACATTCTAGAACTACGACAAGCCTCAGTGCTGCTGGCTTCAACCTCTTCAGCCTAGTTCATCTCATACACAGGGAAATCTACCCGTGCTGCTTCTGCAGGCATGAATAGAGTGCCTACACTGCAGAAATAAACACCCTGACATTTACACCCATAGAGGGGAAATGAAAGGTGACCCTGAAAAGAATGAGGTGGCTTTGTACTTGTCCACTTTCCTAAAGGACTTTTTAAAGAAAGGAAATCAGGGTATAGACTGGTTCTATTTGTGTATACAAGTAGTTATAAACATCTATCTACATGCCTAGACATGTATGTTTAGTGTGCATAGAACTTATCCAACAAATATACCAGGTTATGAAGAAATGGCATGCAAATAAGTATAATCGTCACAGTATGACTTGTAATAGCAAAATAAACAAAAAATATTTGAAATAATTTAAATGTGCACTGATGAAGGACAGGTAAAATTGATTATAACATATATATACTACACAGCTATCACAAAGAGTAAAGTAGACTTGCGGAAGCTGATTAAAAAAAAGACCTCCAAGATATTTTAAGTGAAAAAATCCTAATAATCTGTCACTATTAGTCTTTTTAAAAACAGGAATGCTCTCTTTCTTTTCTCCTACCTACACTCCCTCATCCATATAACATTCTATTCTTGGAGTAGTTCTAGAAGGGTTACAATGGTATGAGTGATTATATTTGGGGAAGAAGTCTGGAGTCAGAAGCCTGGGTAGGAGGGAGACTTACTTTTGAGCATTTAATTTTTTTAATACTATGACCATGGTTTACTTTTCCAATTAAAAAAAGGTTTGGTTCATATAAAAACAAACAAACAAATGAAAATTTAACAACAGCAAAAAACTTTGATGAAGTTCATCTAAGCTGTATTCCCTTAGGAGATCACTGTATGCCAAACTTTCTAAGAGAAAAAAGTTTCTGTTTTTATTACTTTAAAGAGAATGAAGGGGGAATATAGAAAAGAAGAAGATGAGAAGAAAAGAAAAAAAATAAGTCCCTCCAAAGTAGTCTCCTGAGGCGAATGTCAGAAAATTATGTCTAGCATCAGGCTGCACAATACCCAGGAAGAAAGCAATTAAAAGGGGACTGGGGGGGGGGGCGGGGTGGAAATATAAAAAAGATCAAGGAAATTACTTCTGAATTTGAGCCAAAGGAAATGATCTGGTTGTATAATGGCTGGGGAAGGATTTGGCAGTTGGCTTCTAAATATCTGAAAGGTACAAACATTCAACACTAAAAACACTAAACACTAAAAAATTAATATGTGATAAAGAAAAAAACATTGTCATTTTTAATAAGCTCACTTTAAGTAAAACTTACCTCATTCTTTTCCCCAAGAGTCTTTGTAAAAATGCAAATCAAATATGAATTAGTTTTACTGAGCAGCAATATTCAAGTATCTTGGAGTTAAAGAGGTAAAGGAGCAGGAATGTTATGAAGACCAGAGTCTCCTGTTACATGCAAGAACCTGACAGCAGCAGAGAATGGATGGAAAGTGCCACTTCCCCAAAATTGCACTTAAATTGTTTAATAAGTGCACCGAGTCACTGGGAAGAAATCTTTACCAAACGGGCTCATGATTAGTCCAAGTAACACATCATTTTGTTGTTACAGTAATGAACAGGATACAGTAATAATTAGCTATCCCCAACACTTTCCCCTTTCAGGGCTGTGAAAAGCAGCACAAGATAAAAGAAGCTCACACCCCAGCTAGAGCCTTCGACTAAAGTAGCATCCTATACTGAAAATCCAGTGGAGTCATATTTGACAATCATCGAAAGAAGAAACTACCTAACCCCACCTCACCCCACCCCACATACACACACACGAAACCACAGCCATGCTATTTAGTGTCAACCACCTCCTCTAGATAGTTCTTTAAAAATGTCCACTGTATGATCACTGAAAGCTCTGGAAACTTGCTTCGTCTACATCACTTGGCTTCATTTACCAAGGGAGCTACAGGATAAATGGTCTTACTACTAAAACTTTATCCATCAGATCCTTTAACAGATGAGCCATTTTCAAGTAGTTACAAGTCTTATGTATATGATGTAATTCAGTCAAAAACAGTTGCAAAGATGTAAATTTGTCATAAGAGATAAGCTAATGAAAATATCAGAATTTATAAGAGCCCAATCAATCTGCAGTTTTTCATGGTGCACCTTCTGTGCACTGGATGCAAACATATGGAGGCTCTCTAACTTGCAAAAATGAAGTACTAACCTGAGAAACTGAAGTTGCATAAAAGGACTAATTGGTTTCTCAGATATAATTATTATTTGCTGAGTTATTATAAATAACCTCTTAATCCCTTTACCATGATTAGAGTTTATGGTTAATGGAAGGTCATACCTTTTATTTTTTACGTGTGTACTTTATTGCCGGGATCATTGGTGGTATACTAAAGTTACTTGCTTGTATGAGTTTTTTGTTTATACATAAAAAAGTACATGTACTTTATATAAACTATATATATATAAAATAAACTATATATAGAAATATTCTGCCCACATTATCTTTTTGAATGCTCTAAAGTTTATGTTTCTGTTAAAGTAATACAGAATGTTGACTTGATCAAACAAAACCCTCTTAAAGAAGAAAAAAATGAGACAATTATTTTCTAATAATTTTAATTGCTTCATCGTTTTTATTTTCCAAATCATTTCACCAAATTTTTTTCAAAAAATTGAAATTAGAAAAGACTATGACCACATTAATATTAAATGATATTTTTGTTAAGTTCTAGATTTTCTGATTAATAACTACTAACCTGTGAATCTAAGTTCTCAGGTACTTGAGTTTAGGATCTTGGGTGTTAGCTCTATATTTGCCTAAATTTATTTAAAAATAGAGAGATACCGTTATTTTTCTCTAACAGTAGGACATTCTTAAAACATAACATAATTTTGCACTGCAATTTAAAATACAGAATCTAGCAGACTAATTTACATTTACATCACACTGAGACTGTTTAATTGCTAGAATGCCACGTTGCATCTTTAAAATATATGCGAATTATAAATTCCTTGATATGATGTGGAGTTGCAAGAAAAGGCTTATGTTGGATAACCTAATTACTAGAAAAAGAGCTCTTTAAAGTTCATAATACTCACTAAAGTCCTTGAAATTCCAAAGTCTTCCCAGTATTTATCCAGTTAAGTCTTTACCCGGTTATAGCTAGTTTAGAAATCCATAACCCATACCTTGTATGTGAGCAGAGCTTAATTCTCAAAGTGGTAGAAGGCACACTGTGGGCAAAGACACCTTTCACTCCCCAAATTTGACATGATCATTCCTTGGATTTGAGAACAAAGAAGAATGAAATTATATAGTTATTTTCCATGGATTATTTTCCTTCACGTTTGAGAAGCCAAAGAAATATTCTGGGATGTCAGAGGCCAATAACAACACTCTTTTCCAGGAGGAAACTAAAACAGGCCATTGTAGCCACACTCTCCGTTGAAGACAAGAGCTGCACAGAATCCTTGAAACCAATTGATTTACATCAATGTGTCTAATGTGCCCCAGGAGAGTCACTGTGTCTTCAGATCACAAATTACTGCAGTGCTGCGGATATAGGAAAAGCACGAGGTGCTCACCAAGCCCTACAGTGAATTCAGGAATCCTGCCAAAAGCAACCAGAAGCACCTTGCTCTGTTGGCTGACCGAAGACTTGGCTACTCCTGTGTAGATCTCACCATTCAAGACAATTTCTCTTCAAAGCACTGTTCCGTGTGCTCTCACCACAACAAATTAACTAGGCAGGTACGCTTTTTCCTCTCAGTGGAGACTTAAGAGACTTTGCTCCTTTCAGAGGCCACATGAATGGTAAGTGACGGAGCCAAGACTCCACAAAGGTCTCCTCACTCTTCATCCTGTGATCTTTCCACTGAGCTGTACTAAATCTAGCTAAACTTAGCCTTTCTCATATCAAAGTTGAATGGCGAAAACAGTATTGTTTCATAGCACTATGGGATGAAAAGGAAAATTGCGTAAGGATTTCTTGTCATTTTAACTCACCCAAAGCAGCAATGCTTGTGCATATAGAAAGAAATATGTCACGAGATATTTGTGAATATTAGAGCTGGGACAAAACTTAGGAAATGAACAAATGCTCCTTTAAATATAACCCCCCTGCCTCTCTCACAGTAATTGACAGTAGACCAGATTCTGGTATGAGAACCTCTCCCGTATACAGCTACTGCTACTGAAAGTTTATTGAGCTACCATAGATGTCAGTGCCTGCCTTTGTCCCTTTGACCCTGAACCATTTCTATGCATGCTGCATGCCAGCCCACCTTGCTACTACCACCACCTACAACTCTTTCCTTGAAGGCTTGCTCTGGTCACTGGATCCTGCTCTGCTCATACACATGGAAGGTTGTAGTTCCAGTTAATTAAGAATCAGTGACTGCCAGAAGTTGGTGTATTAATACCTCTGTCTTACAGTGGGATAGCCCTGCAGTCCATCTTCTATTAATACATTGCTTCTCAGAGTTCCCCAGTAGGCTTAAGCTCCAATTGCTCACAGTGCAAATGTGCTTGATAATACACCCTTTATTGGCTTCCTTCCCTTCTTCGTCTTTCCTACTCCCCACCAATATTTCCTGGAATCACCCTCTGTCTTAGACTGGGCTGCTATAACAAATTTCCATAGACTGGTGACTTACAAACACCATAAATTTACTTCTCACAGTTCTGGAGACTGGAAATCTGTGAGAAGGGCGCCAGCATGGTCAGGTTCCGATGATGGCTTTCTTCCAAGTTGCAGATTGCCAACTTCTCCCTGTGTCCTCACGTGGTAGAAAGAGAGCTAGAGGGCTTCCTGGGGTGTGTTTTGTAAGGGCACTAATCCCATTCATGAGGACTTCGCTCTCCTAATATCACATCAGGGGGTTAAGATTTAAACATACAAATTTTGGGGAGGACACAGACATTCAGTCCATAACAACTGCTCAGACTACTTGCACCCAAATCTTTGCCTTAGCATTTGCTTCTGGGGTTCCAACCCAAAACACTAAGTGTTTTACTGTGAGTTGGGTTTGAAGCTTAGTGCATTTCCTATTTTATCTTAATTAATCCTCTCAACAATACCACAAAGTATTTTTAATATTCATTTTACAGATGAGGAACATTAAACTTATAGACATTATAACTTGCCCATGATTGCTCAACTAGGAGTAGAAGAGCCAGGATTCAGAAACAGATCTGACTCCAGATCTTGTTTTAACCACTAAGAATAAGTAAGTCTTGTATCAGTGTTGCCCCACAGGGTTATACACAAAACATCTGTGAAATATCTTGAATCCCTTTGTAATCAGTGAAATTCAATGATCAATTGAAACCAAATAAGTCATATGCCCATCAACTCCAAGCGAATACTAGCTTCAGTGAAAAACCTTAAGGGAGATGCAGTCATAAAAGCTATCGCTGATTTCTGCTACCCTGTCCAGGTACTGCGTATAACTGTGGATGATGGGACCAGACAACAGTGACTATTCGAAATATAATTCTAAGGGTTTGCAAGCAAGATGGATAGAAGAAACACGATAATCACGTCCATCTTTCCATATCTCCCAAAGGAGTGAATGCATTGCCAACATTACTTAAACATATTATTAAATGCCAAATGGTAAGCTAGCAAAAGTGAAAGCTTGAGAGAACTACTGAAACAACCACTTTATAACTGCTTTAACTAGATAAAGCCCTCCTTCTCAGCAGTATTTACCTACAGGGAATGTGTGAAGGCAGACCAGCTCTCTAGGAGTAGGTGAGGGAGGAAACAGAACCTGACAGGTAGTGTTCACTGATTTCTGTGGTGTAAATACTCCAACCACAGCCAAGTTCAAGCTACCAACAGGATGTCATTGAATGTAGAGTGGGAAAGAGAAGCACACAATCTGCCCTTGCTAGCCAGTATGAGCCAGCCCCAACACACCACTGCTCTCTGGGATGATGATGACAATAACCAAGTGGCTTATGTGCATATCCTTTAGGCTCTAGGGAAGGTGGGGGATAAGAAAAGCAGCAAACAAAGAAAGCAGGCAAAACCTGCTCTAGGCAAGATCTCTTTATTCTGAGAGGTAATGACTGTTCTGTCCTAGCAGGGATTAGAGAGGCAGGAGGAGCTGCATAACACAGAACTGAAGGAGATACAGAGCAGTGTTTTCCAATTTTGGCTGCATATTAGAATCCTCTGAGAATTTTTAAAAATCTGGATGTCCAGGCCTCACTCAAGGCCAATTAATTCAGAATTTCTGTGAGTGGCGCCCAGGCATCGGTTGGTATTGATGCATAGCAGGAGTGAGAATGAATGCTCCACAGGAACAGTTCTCAATTTGGATGTGCACAACTAACCTGGGCATTTTGTGAGAATGCAGATTCTGAAAATATTAAGTAACAAGTAGTGGTACTTTATAAATTCAAGAACATGGAAAGCTAATAAGCTAATCAATAGTAGTAGAAGTAAGACTAAGTCGTTACCTCTGGGAGAGTATTAACTGAAAGGAAGGAGGGGGAAACCCTCTTGGGTGCTGAAAATGTTCTCCGTTTGATCTGGGAAGAGGTAACACAGGTAACACATTAAGTTGTACACTTGAGTTTGTATGCTTTGCACATTTTATTGTACATATACTGTATCTCAATAACAATATAGCGATACTAAGGGGGAAAACACGGAACCTGCATGGGTCTGAGATCCTGGATTTCTAACAAGCTCCCAAGTAGTGCTGAAGCTGTCAGTCTGATCCCACTTTGAGTCTCCGGGTTCTAGACTAGTGTTGGGAGTGACTTACAATTCAATTTGCTATAAATGTTTACCCGGCGCTTCTAATGTGCCAGACACTGGGTTGGGCCTGGGTTGGGCCTGAATATTAGGCCCATGAATAAGCATTAGGCATATGTTGCCCTTAAGGAAGCCACAGTCTACTGAGGTCAAATAATTAGTATAACAAATTTATTCGTTAATTACAAATATCTCAGTGAGTCCCTGCTATGCCCTATAAGCAGGTGACATAGACATGAGCAAATCAGAGAAGATGCCAGTCCCCCTCTCCCAGGGTTTATAGATATTAGACCATGAAGTATACATATATTTAGTCATCCCAGTTGAGATAAGTGCTCTAAGAGCAGGTTGCCATTGAGCTGCTGAAAGAAGGCCAGCGTGGTTGGAAAGTGAAGAGGGATGGTGAGCAGTAAGAGGTCAGGTTGCTCATCCAAGCAGAGGCCAGAGAAAACAGGGCCTGGTGAGCCACTTAAAGATTCTGTTCTTTATCTTAGGAGCAATGGGAAGTCTTTGAAAGGTTTTAAGCAGGGGGGGTGGCATAATCAGATTTGCATTTTTAAAAAGATCACTCCAACTGCATTGTGGTGAACCCATTGGAGGGGGTCCAGAAAGAAGGCTAGTCTACTAGAACAAAGGAGAGATGGTATTAGCTTGGACAGGGTGAGAGCTGTGGAGAGAGACAGATATTTATAGATATTTATGTGGGAACATGGACAGATCTTGATAACAGACTGACTACAATGCGTCAAAGGTGACTCTGGGTCTTCTCCTTGGCACCATTGTAAACACAGGGATGTCGTTCACAAATGTGGGGAACGCAGTCCTTACTGTTTCCGTATACCTCTGACTTGCCAGAATAATCCCAATTTCATACTAATTTATTCTTTGGCTAACATAGTTCACCAAATATAAGACCTTTCCTAGAAATAAATCTACAAATTAAAAAAAAAGTCTGACAACAACAGTGTTTCCTTTCCCACGGTGAGCACAGCCGTAGAAGAGGTAGACTCACACAACCACAGACCACTGTAAGGCAAGACCCACTTATGTTTCACTATGGACGTAAAGCTCCCAAAGCTCAAAAGTTAAATACAAATTATCCTGTGTGTTTGCCTCCTTCCCTTTAGTACTCACAAACTAATCGTTGACTACTATACATGAAGACATATGCTAAGGAAACTGCTTATAATTGTGTGGTCTTGCTGGCTTGCAGTGTGCTGGTTTTACTTCCTAGAGTAATGCATTTTACAGGTGCATTCAGAACCCATCTGCAGGTGACCCACAGAGAGTGGCAGATGATGAACACGGCCTCTAGGAGAGAAGCAGGAGACCCGGATGCATTATTGTTCTTCTAGAGGACATAAAACCTTTGGTAGCTACGGAGATGAGGTTCAACACCAAAACATAGCCATTTAGGGTTGACTGGAGTCCCCGTAGGTCAACTAAGTGCCCCTAAAAGTATTCAGGCAGTGTAGGTTGTTTCAGGCACAAAATGCTGCTCTGGAGTATAAAACATTGAGCTCTCATCAAACACTGTGGGTAGGTCAACAGAGGCTTTGGCTACAAATGCATTTATTTAAAAAAAATACTTTGTGTCCAGGCATGGTGGCTCACGCCTATAATCCTAGCACTCTGGGAGGTGAGGTGGGAGGGTTGCTTGAGTTTAGGAATTCAAGGCCAGCCTGAGCAAGAGTGAGACCCTGTTTTTACTAAAAAAACAGAACGATTAGCCAGGGGTTGTGGCATGAACCTGTAATCCCAACTACTCAGGAGGCTAAGGCAAAAGGATCACTTGAACCCAGGAGTGTGAGGTTGCAGTGAGCTGTGATGATGCCACTTTACTCTATCCAGAGCAACAGAGCAAGGCTCTGTCAAAAAAAAAAAAAAAAAAAGAATTGTGTTATCTGTAACAGGCATGTACGTCCATACAAAAAATGTTCGTGTTCT
Organism: Propithecus coquereli; assembly: GCF_000956105.1. Lineage (NCBI taxonomy): Eukaryota > Metazoa > Chordata > Mammalia > Primates > Indriidae > Propithecus > Propithecus coquereli. The sequence goes on from NW_012136080.1 coordinate 8,886,976, forward strand.
GTTCTCTTTCACCTCACTGATATGAAAGTATTATGGGTGGTACTAATGTTCTAAAAGAAGAACATATCTGAGGTGTTGCTTTACTACATGAAGCTAAGTAGATCGACAAATGCTACCCAGGTTCAGTACCTTAAAAAATGGCACAGAAAACTTGCAATTTTTATTTCATGATCTACATCTTTTTAAAAAAACAGAAGATGGTCACAGAAAAATATTGTTATTTAAAGCTATTCAAGTCTGGATTGCCAAAGAAGGAAATACCCTGGTTTTGTGTGCAGGAATGGTGAGAAAAAGCATGGCTTCAGAAACTGAAGTTCTAGCATTCACTTGCATGACTTTTTCTGTGAAAGCAAAGATGTCTGTGTAAACTCCAACATCCTAAAGTGCAGCAGAAGCAGAAACAAAATCCTTGCATAGAAGATGAACTCTAGAAAGATTTCTAACCCATATGAAAAATTCTCTTTTATAGTGCAGTAACTATGAAAAGAAATCTAAAGGTGTGTTAATAGGTTATAGGCCCTCAATTTAAGACACTACCCTTATATTTCTCTAATTGTTGCTTAGAACAATATTCCAAGCTTTAAAAGAGCCAGTAAGACACTCAACATCATAGTAGAGATCTTTGCTAGTACAAAAATGTAAGAAAAGTCATATTAACATAGAAGAAATAATATCTCTATCCTCAGATAAAATGACTATCTACATAGAAAATCTCAAAAGTCTACAAAAAAGCCATTAGAATAAGTGAGCTTAACAAAGTTGTATCATACAAAGACAGTATACTAAAATCAATGATGTGTGTATATATTAGCCATGGAATGGGAAATTAGCATTTTGCAAAAGTACTATTTATAATGGCATCAAAAATATAACATCTAAATCTAGATTTAGATGGTCTAAATCTAGCAAGATATGTCCAAGATTTGTATTCGGAAAACTACAAAATATTAAAGAGAAAAATCAAAGACCTAAATAAACGAAGACATGTATATCTCCATTTCATAGTTGGAAGACTCAATATTGTTGGGTAGATTTAATGCAATCTCAACCAAAAACATCAGTAAGGTGACTTTTGTGGTTATATTTTGTAAAGTATAACCTTACATAAGAAAAATTAAAGATAGTAACCCCAAGCTTCAAGTGCAATAGAATTATAGTTTGAAATGTCAGCTCCTTGCTTCTCAAAGGAAGGTTCATGGACCAGCAGCAGCAGCTGCACCATCTGGCAGCTGCTCTAGACCTGCTGTACTAGAATCTGCATTTTAACAAGATCCCCAGGCAATTCAATTTGCATGCATGTTACAATTTGAGAAGCGCTGTGCTAGTATGATTTTCACCTTCCCCAAACAAATTACTGTTGTACAAAGACATTTTCCTCATTTAGTCAACAAGGTCCAGGTAAAAGAAATTAATTAAATTCTTTTGAAGGTTTGTGTATTTCTTTGGGAGAGACCCATGTACTGGGCCCTAAAGCCATCTCTAAGGTCTGATTAAGTTAAAGCAAGTAATTAGCTTAATTATCACCTACTTCTCCCAAAGGACCTAAACTTTTAGAGAGTAGCATACACACTGGGAGGGTAGATAAAATAGATTTAAAACCCCTTGTCTATAATGAAACTGTCATTTGTACAAAAAAAAGCAGTTAATCATTATTAAAAGAGAAGAAGAGACATGCTGCCAAATAATTTTTTAATAAAAATGTGTTTCCCTCTTTACTGCTTAATTTTTAAGATGCCCCTCTTCCTTCATTCCCACCTCACAGTGATTTCTTCTAATGTAGAGTTTTAATTTAATTTTATTTTTTCTCAAAGCAGAATTCTCTCTCTCTCTCTCTCTCTCTCTCTCTCTCTCTCTCTCTCACACACACACACACACACACACACACACACACACACACACACCTGCTCATTTGAGGAAGCTCCAACCCAAAGCTATGTCACAGATTGAGCCAGGCCTTAGATATTTCCATAAAATTACTGATATCTCTTTCAGTTGGTGTGTGTTTATTATTTCTAAACCTGGGATCCAAGCTTTTCCCCTCATGTGTCTCTAAATGATACTCCCCCACCCCTTCCAGGTTCGGTAAAGGCCTTTTGCCTCCCAAAACCCAGGTTGAAAATGCTTCTTCACTTTCCTTCAAAAAGTCCATTCACAAAACAGCACATCCAGTCATGACACAGCTGACCCTGACACCTGCACTTTATTGGCCACCCCCCAAGCAAGATGCCTCAGTCTGAGAGAAAATACTATAAAAGGAGACCACTTGAAAGGAAGCCAGCCAGTCTTTGGAAAGCCTGAGAAAAACTTGTATGATGAGAAAAGCCCGTGAGAACCATTTAGCCTGGCAACTGCCCACAGCGTGGCATCATGGAAATCTTCCCAGCCTCCTTCGTGGACTACCCATTCCTGGGACATCATCTACACAGAACATACTGACTGCTTTCTGAGCACTTACTATTAAACAGTCTCATAAATTCATCACCTCAATGTGGTCTTTAAGAGACTCTCTAGTCCCCAGTTCACCAACTGGATGATTTCTAACAAACAAATTGCCATTGTGGCACCTTTAGCAAGCAGGAGCTCAGAAGTTGCATTATTTCATTATATCGAAGAAACATTATATAGACACAATACCTCTGGCCAGTAAACTCTGTCACTATCATATGCATCACAGTTGGTATTCCATGGCTCCTGCTGCTGAATTTGAAAGTGTCATTCCTGTCCAATATATGACATTCATTAGCACACTCCATTTTTTTTAATATGCTGTTGATTGAGCCAAACCTCAGCTTTCTTTCCTCTTGAAATAATTGGCTGTGACTCATCCATTTGCACAGGACACCATAAAATGCTCTGTGTGTTTTGAAGAAATTAAGTGCCTGATTTAATCCATGTGTCTTCCTTTTGAGTTTTAATTATTCATTTCTCCATGAGAGCAAAAGGTTGGATGCCTTGGGTTATTTATAGCCAGGGGATTGTGGAAGAACACGGAGAGTAGGAGGAGAGAGAAGAGAACCAGAGGAGAAACTCCATTAAAAATAAAGTGAACTCAGGCAACAAGGCAGAAAGGCTGCCGATGAAAAAGTCAACAAGTAGGAGGGAAAGGAATCACTGCACACAGTGAAGGCAGAGAAAGATGAGAGCTAGGAGGAGAAGCCCAACAATGTCAGAGTGGAACGGAGATAGTATTAAAGAGAGGAAGGGGGCAGAGAGCCCATGATAGGCACAGAAGAAAATCCTCACCCCACAAAGCCTGGCAGAGCAGCAGTGAGGGTATTTAATGCAGTCTAATGCAGTCTGGCACTTTCATCATTGCCTCTCAGCAAAGCTATCAACTATGTGCAGAGCCAGATGTGATATGATCAGATTTGTCTGACAGGTTACAGCATGAGCAGATTTCATAGGTTTGTAGCTACTGTGGAATCCCCAGGCTCATGGGATTGCATTGTCACAGCCCTGCAAGGCACGATGTGGTTTTAGAGTTAGCAGGGAATAATGAAGGCATGGTCACATCTCTTTGATAAAGTGTCTTCCTGTCCAGAAATGGAGCAGCCTAGAATTTCAGGGGACCTGGAGAGTTTGCACCAATATCTTTGAAGCATTTCAAAACGTACAAAGCATCTGCTTTAAGAATTCCGAGGAACTGCATGTTGATGATGAGAATGATTGGGCTTCACCAAGAACTCTAAACATGGAAAAAATAATAATATAGTGATAGGCCTGGGGTAGAAGGGCTATAAGAAGTGCTAACACTAGCATTGTTACTGGAAACACCTCCTCCTAACTCAGGTATGGCAACAGTACCTCTCTCCACCATGGTTTTTATGTGACCTATTATCATATCACATGATTCTAGCATCCCTCAAACTTTCTAATTCTCCTGCTTTAAAAAATATTTCCCAAGCCGGGCACGGTGACTCATGCCTGTAATCCTAGCACTCTGGGAGGCCGAGGCAGGAGGATTGCTTGAGGTCAGGAGTTTGAGACCAGTCTGAGCAAGAGTGAGACCCCGTCTCTACTAAAAATAGAAAAAATTAACCGGGCATGGTGGCACATGCCTGTAGTCCCAACTACTCAGGAGTCTGAGGCAGGAGGATAGATTGAGCCCAGGAGTTTGAGGTTGCTGTGAGCTTGGCTGACGCCACAGCACTCTAGCCCAGGCAACAGAGCAAGACTCTGTCACCAAAAACAAAGCAAAAAAGTAAAAGTATTTCCCAGGATATTAAATGCCTATTGTTCACCAACCATGGAAAGGGAAGATCACTCAGGAATTAAATTTTCAGACATTCCAACAGCTACTATTATCCTAAACACAGAAACAAATTTTGCAGACCAGATTCTGTCCAAACAGTTCCATCTCCTCCTCATTGCATAGACTGGTCCTCACAGCTGAAGATGCTTAATGCTACAAGCAGTGACAGGCAAAGGGACTCCTGAGAAATGGTCTACTTCAGGGTACAGCATCTAATATTCAGTTAATTTTCCTCAATCTGGGCACTGCTATCTGAAAGCTATGTGACATTGATCAAGTCCACAAAATTCTTTTTGTTCCTCATTTTTCTTTACTTATATGAATAAAATGAAAGGGCTGGCCTAGACGAAAGAAGATACATATTTTATAGATAGCTGTACCTTCAAGGACCATAGGTTGTACCGGTGTAACTAACATACAGCCCCAAATCTTTGATTTTAATCAAAGAACCAGAGCTTCTTTTACTACATGCAATATGAAGAACATTTTTATAGGCATGGGAAAGCCATTTTAGGTGGAATGCCCCATATGGTCACAGGTATGAACATTAAAAAAATTAGGTAGATGGCAATAAAGTGGCCAGATCTGTCAGGGACTTGACTGCTAGACCGTAGTGTTAACATGATCTTGCAAGCATCAGAGAAAGAGAAAGTTTTGGGGTAGGAGAGTGGCATAATAAAAATGCTGTTTCATGAAAAGCAATTTGCATTTCTAGAGTAATGGTGATATCAGTGACATAAATAGGAACATTAACTCCCTGGTAGTTACTCAGGTCCAGGAAGATCCATCAGGCTCTTAAGAGACCACACTTTGACTCTTTCTTTAAGGAGGTCCTTTCGTCTCTCCTAGGCCAATCTCTGGCCATTCTTTACTGCTGGCCTCTCAGTCTATGGATTTCCCAGGACCTGTCTAGCTCAAAAAGGAGCAAAGTCCTGACCTGGCTCTCTTATCCAGAAATATGGAGAAAAGTGGCCTCAATTACACCTTCAGTGTCTGCCAGCTTATCAATCCCAGCTGCCACTTGACTCAGTGGAAGAAGGTAAATGGGAGTTGGGAGGATGACATGTATATATTTCAGGATGAATCTCCCCAAAATCCCTCACCTTAAGATGTCCTTTAAATTCAAATATTTACAAAATACAACTGAAGAGATTCAAGTCCCAGTTTCTAAAAGATATAATGTGGGATGATTATTCACATTACAGAATAAACTTTTGCTTTACACAGTATTACACTGCAGAGTAGTTAGCACTTCCTTAGAATTATAATAGCCTGATTTACAACTTGATGAATAGTTTTTTTTCAGGTTGTGCCTATTGTACAAAGAGAAGTTCACATAAGTTTCATCTCATCCCTCATTTTTCTGCTGTAGATTGTCTTAATGCTATCAATTTACCTTTCCTTCAAACCAAGGAATTTACCAGACAGACATGGTTTTGTTCAAATTATAGGCTGAGCAAGGCCTTTAAATACGTGCCATGTCTTATTGAGAGAAGAGGGGCAAGTGTTGAGTTGACAGTGAAGATCACAATTGAAGGTGGCTGTTTGAGTTTGGTCTCCAAACAAGTGGAATTCTTCAATGGGCATTGTGGTAGAGAACCAGAGCTGATGGGCAGAGCATTGGTTTGGGGGCTTTACACAACTTCAATTGTAACTTTCACCTTGTCTCTTTTTACACCTCTGTTATAAGATTCAGGACACATGTATACCAGTGGCCAGTGCGAACAGAAGCTGATTCTGGGAAGATTCTGTTCCAACATCCCCACTGGTTGTTCTTTTCTTCCATGAGATATTAGAAGTTTCAAGGATTCCCTTCTCAATTCACAAGATTGGTAAGTCCAATTCTCTGTTCCTACATGGTGCAAAGTCAGTGTCTTAGTTTGTTATGCTATAACAGAATATCATGGACTGGATAATTTATAAAGAAAATAAATTTATTTCTTACAGCTCTGGAGGCCACAAATCCAAGGTCAAGAAGTCTGCCTCTGGAGAGGCCCTTCCTGCTGCATTAGCCCATGGCAGAAGGCAGGAGGGCAAGAGAGTATGAGGGAGCAGACAGTGAGTGGGGGCCAAACTCTTTTTACAAGCCCACTCTTGTGATAAGTAACCCACTCCCTCAATAATGACATTAATCTCTTCCTGAGGACAGAGCCCTCATGACCTAATCATCTCTTATTAGGCCCCACCTGCAAACGTTGTTGCACTGAGGATTAAGGTTCCAATGCATGAGCATTGGGGGACACATTCAAACCATAGCACTTACCTAGGTTGAGAAAGGAAAGACCTGGACATAGATATCCCCAGGGACTCTTTCTCTCTTGACCCTCTCTACCACACTAGGAACTCTAAAAGTATAGAAATGCTAACACTTCCGGCCCTTGAACTTCAAAGATCCCTGTTGCTGTGGCTGTAGGCATCCTGAGGGCAGGACAAGAAAACCATGTCCAGTTACCAACCCCACTGTGTGTATTAACCACCCTGTAGGTAAGTGCTTCCTCCTTCCCTCTTGCCTCCTTAATTAGAGTGACTGCCAGGAACCAAATCTGAAGAAATACATTTTAGCACAAGTAAACAGTTGATTAATGAGGCAATCTGTTCACATGAGCTTACAAATGTGTTTTTCAGTTTGTCACTAGCAATTTCTCCCTGGATATCAAGCCACATAGGACAGATGCCTCATATCCCCAGCTGCGACTCATTTTAACCCAGGTATGGAACATCTTTAAGGCATTGGATTACCTACCTTCATATGATAAGACAGGAAAGAAGACATTTTCCAGAGTTGCATTTTCTCAAGTGTTTCTGAGCTACCAAAAAAATGTTTTCATTTATTCATCTGTCAAATATATAGCAAGCACTTAGTATGTGTTGGGTACTGAGGATAGAAATGGATAAGATGGATGGGGTTCTAGCAATCAAGGATTTACTCATTCCTATACTCACTTCTTCTTCAAATGTTTACTGGGTAGCTACTACATATCGTGCTATTTTTATCACAGAATAACCTAAACTATTTAAAACTAAACTATCGTAGACCATTTTAGATTAAGGAATGACAGTAGTGAAACAGGCCCTCTCCCTAGCTTATTTTACAGTGAAGGAAAACAAACTTAACAGTTTGTTAAGTTGATGAGAAATGCTATGCAGATAATTAAAATAGAGTTATGTGCTAAAGAAAGACTGTGTGGTTACTTTAGAATGGATGGTTAAGGAAGGCCAAGACCTAAGTGACATAAAAGAGGCAATTACATGAAGATAAGAGGCAAAAGTATTTTGTACACAGAGAACAGCATTCCAGACAAAGCAAAGAGCCAGTACAAAGGCTGCAGTGCAGCAAAAACTTGGTATGTTTGAAGAGAAAAAAGAAGGGCAGTGCACTCTCTGACCCAGAAATCTCGTTCCTACATATTTGTCCAAGCTGAAAAAGATAGCCTTTGTACACAAATGTACATAAATAGCAGTCTTATTCATAATGTCCATCAACTGGTGCAGGGACAAACAAACCGTGGTGCATCCATGGAATGGAATACTACTTAGCAATCAAAAGGAATGAGCACATAATAACATGGATGACGCTCAGGAACACCATGTAGTGAATGAGCCTACGCGAGACGGTACCTAGTATATGTTTCCATTTATACGATGTCCTAGAAGAGGCAAAAGAATTCTATGCTAGAAAAAATCAGAATGATGGTTGCAACATTGAGCTCTAATTCAGCATATGTTGATACAATCAGGGGAAATGTATTGATGTCTGCAATTTACTTTGAAATGCACCAAAAATATAAGATAGATTAACAGACAGATAAAAGGGTGGACAGATGGAGAGATATATAAAGCAATTATATTAAAATTTTAATGGTAGACCCTAACTGGCAGGTACACAAGTGTTAACTGTAAAATTCTTTAAACTTTTCTGATACTTAAAATTTCTTTCATAGTAAAACCTTGGGAAAGGAAAGAAGGCCAGTGCATCTAGAGCACACTAATGTGATGGAGACAAACATTGATTAAATAATTCACACAAGTAAATGCATCTCACTAATGTGTTTGTGGTTGAAAATGATATTTCTTTTCCTCCATTCAATTGGTCTTATGGTTTCTAGTTAGTAAATGATAAATCCTGCAGTCACATAGCATTTCCTTGATGCAGATTGATACAGCAAAACGTTCAATGAACATCCACTATGCCCCTAGCACTATGTTGAAATAAATGGGAGAAAAAATATGAGTCATTTATTCCTGTTAACCAGAAGCTGGCAAAAATAGCTGGGAAGATTGGACCAACTCATATGAAATAATCAGAGAACAAGATAGGACAGATAAAAAGATAATGCTATCATAAAAATGGGATTTAAGAAAGGAAGAGACTGGCAAAGAATGTCTGAGTGGGCCCAGAATGATAGATTAAATTGGATTCAGCTGTGGAATTTAGATAATAAGTGGAGAGAAGGCAGCATGAAGTCTCCCAGTCACAATGTGATGCTTATTAAATACTTAGCTGTGCTAAGCACATTACATTAATTTAACAAGTATTTATTTTATCCCCAGGTGCTAGGGCTTAAACAGAGTACAAAATTTCTTGACCTCACAGTCTACTGGTAAGGGGAGGGAGTGATAGCCAATAAACAAGATGAATAATACTGATAAGAGCTAAGGACAAAGAATAAAGCAGGGGAGATGGATATAAAGCATTCAGAGGAAAAATTTTAGAAAAGGGAAATTCTCATAGAGAAAGAAATTCTTGCATAAAAACCTAAAGGAATTAGCTGACAATTTGGACATTGAGGAAAAAAAACATTGCAGGCAGACAGTAAACAACAAGCATAAAAGTCCTGAGGTAGTAGCATTTTAAATATGTTAAACAAACATCAAAAAATGGATAATATATTATCTTACTTAATCCCCACAACCATCAACCCTCTGAGCTGTGGACTATAATTACCCACATTTTACAAACGAGAAAACTAAGGCACAGAAACGTTAAGAAGCTTGCCTAAATCCACTTACAACAGTAAAATTAGTCATGACCATGTCAAAACAAAGTTGCTTTAATGTACAGTTTTAGCCTCTCTGTTCTTCACTTTGTAGATGCAAGAGTTACAGGGAGGGAAAAGGCTAAGCATCTGAATATTATCACCTGATCAAGAAAGCAAAGGCAAATCCAATTAAATTCTGATTACCAATTGATTTAGTTTGCTGGCTAGAGAACAAGAAGGTCAACAAGGTCGACCAAAAGATTATTTAATCTGAATAGATGAGGATTATGATGAATCTTAATTCAGAAGAACCAAAATGAAGGACCAGAGGAGAAATCTTACACATGTCTGATGAGTAGATAATGTTAGCAAGGTGGCTGTTTTAATCAATATACCACAGATGAAATGATAAAGACAATCTGGCTGCAAAGGGAAACTATGAACACATTACAACTATGAGTAGCAACTGTTTCCAGTAGAAACTCAAAGCCTACTGGTCTGGACCATAAGAAATGCCTGGAACCTTGCAGTTCTCTGTATTAAAAGAAGAAAGAGAAAAAGAAGAATAATTCCATCCATACTGAGTACGTGGTTCAGAGCAACGATTCTTAAAAATGTCTTCATGTCTGCATGAAGTGGATGGAAAATGGTCCATAAGCCTCTCTCTTTCCTTCCACCCCACATAATTAGAATATCCAGAGACTCAAAGGCTGGATTGAGGCTAAAATCCATATCCATGGAGTCTCTCCAAATTACAGTAGATTCTTTAATGTTTGCCCGATGTAATCATTTGACATGAATTCTGGTAACCAATATGCAACTGAATTTATTTTTCTAACTTCCCTAGATCAGCTACTGTTGAATAAAATTTTTTTCCCATTTGGGATCCTTTCCAAACACTTTTCATTTTCCTTAACCAGGTTATGTTGTCCCCAGTGAGTCCTGCGCTCCTTTCAGAAGGATGATATCATCGCAGACACAGTAGTGCTAGCTAATAAAAATCTGTTAGGCTGCCAATCTTGTCATCACCTCTGGCACCCATGCCCAACATGGCAATAGCCCCCATGTCTGCTTTCTTGACTTCTCTTATTTGTCCCATTTATCACCTCGATAGCACACCATGGCATTCAGAATAATCTCTAAAGGTCAAAGACCAATTGCTGCAGAGATGGGGATATTAAATTGAACCCATGTCTTGGCAGAAAGCCTCAGAGGAAGAAAAAGCAAGTGACAAGGACTAAGGTCTCATTAACGTGTTGCTGAGTTGTCACTTTCATGGGAGTCTTGTAAAGAGTTGAGCTCCGATTTAGGCAGAAATAAATGGCAATGAATTTCCAGAAGAATTTCTTCAATTTTTCTTGCCACATCTCACTCTTCTATGTCCTTTTTTTCTCCAAGTTCATCCTGACAAATCGCACTCCAAAAATGTGGAGAATGACAAGAAGGTCGTCATTAAGCACTTGTCTGCCTGAAGCATTGGCCCCTGCCCTCGGTAAGCTTACAGTTTGTGAAATTATGATGCAAATTTCACGTCAGGAGGTGTGTTTCTGTTAAGCCTGTAGAAAATAAGTTGGTGCTGTCCATCTGGACACTTCTATTTTCAAGTTGAAAACAACCACAAAAACAAAAAAATCATGAATCAATCTCTTCAATTTATTTACAAATCAAAGTGTATATTAAAATAATTATCCTTGCTAATAAGTAAAAATTTAAATAGAGGAATATATCAAGAAGCCAATCTTCGCCAATAGCCTTCTTACAGGCTGCTGATGCCAACAAAGACAACGGCTGTCAGTCAAGTACTCGCTCCTCAAGGTGTGGTCCTGGAGTCAGCAGTCACAGCATGACCTGGAATCCCAGGCCCCACCCAAGACCTACTGAGTCAGAATCTGCATTTTAACAAGTTCCCCAGGTCATTCACACTCATCGTAGGGCACAAGAAGCACAGAGCTAACTGAATTAACTGCGAGTTCCAAATGGAACGCATTATCGCAGACGCAACCTGCTTGTTTACCCATCACTGGCAGATAGAAGCCGATAGGGCTTCCGTGTGTGGCAGGTGTACATGCTACACTCACATGCACATGGATCACACAGATGACGTCACAGCTGCCACTTCAGGCACACTATGCAGTTAAGGGGATCCGTGAGAGAGGATGGGGCCATTTGTCACAGAGAGTAACTTCTCAGTCTGTTTTGTTTGATGCTCTCTTGTCAGGGAGGCTTTGAGCTGTCTGTCTGATTAGCCTTTCCAAAAAGCCCCCGTCAGTCATCTCACACGCTGCTGACCCCAGGACCTTGCCCAGATAATTCATTACTGGGGAGCAGGAGAGTGGAGCTCCAATCTCCTTCCTTTCATGATTCAGGCAGTAGGATGTGTGATGCCCTTGACAGCCGAGGTTCCCTCTGTCTCCTACTTCCATGGGACTCCAACTCCACCATCTGCTTTTAGGTGACAGGCCTTCTGCTCACCCTCATGCTCTACATGGGTGAGGAGTCGGTGGGAATCAGACCCCAGCAGGTGCATCGTCCTTGCATCGTATGAACAAACCATCCTAATTCCATCTGTTTAATATGTTTCCTGAGGAGCAAATGATTAAATTAAAATTCAGCTAAAGTCTCTCTTCTCCATCCAAGTTTACTGGGAACTGGGAAAGTAAAAAGTTTCTCGATAGAAGGGAGCAATACAGGTCCTGATTAAAAAGAGAAGGCTGCTGACAGCTAGGGGCCATGGAAGTTGAGATGCTGAAACTAGCCGGCACCAGCATTTTAATTGTAAGATGGCATTCATCAGAAGATGTCCCAAATTAACTAACCTGGAAGAGCAAGAGGAGAGTGATTTGGGGGCTGGCTGATCCTGATTAAATTGGATTTTGTGATGGAAGTGATGGTCCCCTCATCCTTCAATGGCATCTCCCTCCTTCCTGATCTGCACACCCTTCTCTCAGCCTTGTCTCCAAGGTCTAAATGGTTTCAAAAAGGCAGCAGAGCAAGTGGACAATCTACATCAAGCATCACTTAATTCTCTTCAGTGAGAATTACCAAAAAATGCATAAATACGTTTAAATATCCATTCTATATATAAAATGTATCTTTTCTGATTGTAACATATCTAAGCAAAACAAAAAGTGAATATTTTCAGCATAGTTTTTTATTCATGAAAGTATATAAAGAAAATTAAAATAATGATTAATTTCAGAGATATTTTGATGTATTAATTTCTAGTACGGAATGCACGTGTGTGTGTGTGTGTGTGTGCGTGTGCAGAGAGAGAGAAAGAGTGAGATACAGACAGCAATTGTCAGAGAGATAGAAATTCATGATCATAATGTATATAGTGTTATATCTGCTAAGTTCACTTAGCATTGTATTGTAAAGTATTTTAACAATCTGTTGAAAAATTTTTTACACTGACATTTAAAAAAGCAAGAACTCATGTTAAACCAGCCTTCGAGAGAGTATTAAGAAAATAAGACAATTTCCTGAACTAAAAATCCATGAAATTATTTTGAGAAAATCTCATGGTATTAACCATTACCTGAAATCTTTTCTATAACTCAGTGGTAGAAATAAAAAAGAACCAACACAGCTGGAATAGAGTCTTCCGGAGCTCACTTCTGCCCACTTTTACTTTCCTCTGGGCACAAGGGAGAATTCCTCTCCTCTGCCTTTTCACTAGTCTACTGGGACCACAGGACGAATTGGCTATGCAGGAGTCAGTCCAGAGATGAAAGACTTAGACACACCACCCAGGGCCACATGACTTCTAAAGACCTCAGTTTCCTCATCTATAAAATTGAGATAATAATTTCTTCCTCTCAGGATCCTTAGGAGGAAATCAAGCATATAACTCAGAAATATAAATCTCTTCCTCACTGCTTCCCTATTTCTTTAAGAAAAATGATATACACAGGTGTAAAGCCTATTTACACCTGTAAGTAGATTATCTCTAAGTATTTAGAGACTCTGAAGTTTTGAGAGAAGTTCACAGCATAAGAAGCAAGATGTTTCCAAATCAAGTATGCTGCATTTCTCTTCCAAAGTCACATAACTCAAGATCCTCTGTTGCCTGAAACTTCAAAATTGTATTCATTGTTATTCACAATATTTCTTTATCCTGACATGAACCTTTCACTCACTTTTTGTAGTTCTCTAGACTGAGCTATTGTGTTAAAAAAAAAAAGTTGATTGAGAAATAAATTGCCTTGACAAGCAATGAGCAATCAGAAGTGACTGTGAATTTCCAAGGCCACACAGGGGTGTGACATGCCCAGACCTCAGAGGGGCAGTGAGGAACAGAACTTGTTATTTTACAATCAACTAGACTTGAGGAGACACCAACCTGACATTGTACTATCTCATTTGCTGCTGATTCAGGGATGGGAGATATTAAAAATGGGTTCTAAAAGAAACAGCACATCAGAGCTGGATGTAAGTTCCTCATTAAGATGCTAGTCCTATGCTAAAATAACAGCTCCTCACTTCTGCTGGTCCAGAGCTGTTACCCTTTGTTTTTTGCTAATAATGCATATGATGTGTCCAGCACCTCTACCAGGTAGGTTTCTCTGGGATCTTTAATCCAGTCTTCTCTTGAGGAGTGGACAAAGAAAAGTTAAGAGTATGAAGTGGTTGAAGTGAGAGAAAACAGGGTGAGGGTCTTGCAGAGTTTATGATCTGAAGCCCAGGACCTGGAATAGTAATCATTTCAGTGTCTTCACTTCTTCTTTTTGACCCCAGAGACCTAAGCATTTGGTTCAAAGACAAGACAAAGACTCAAACCATAAAGTTTGACCTTTAAGAGACTGTTTTCTCCTATTCTCCAAGCAGGAACTATGGAGTCAGATGCATCTGCATTCCAACTAAGGGTCCATCCAACCAACTCATTTTATGAACCTGGACAGATAACAACCCCACTGAGTCCCAAATTCCATGCCTGAAAAATGGAGGAAAAAACCAAACATTTTAGTAGTAGAGTGCTGGAAGGTTAAATGAGACTGTGTGTGAAGCGCTTGGCAGTCCTGCTGCACATGGCCATGCAGGTTGCAAAATTACTACACAAATGTAAATGGTATGCCTTGGAGTTGTGCAATGTGAAGCCTGCACAACCATACATGGCAGCCCTCTTCTTCAACAGTTCATTCCTTCAAACATTAGCATGTGTTCCAGGCACTATGCTATCAACTTTCCTTAATAAGCCTTAATGAATGAGTCATCCATAAATTTATCCTAAACCAATTTGTGAATTTCTGTGACACCTGTCATGATTTTGTATTTTCTGTCTTAACAGTCAATTGCTCATGTCAGTTATCCAACATACCCACCATCATTACAATATTCCAGTGTTTCTCTTCATCACTGCACTTTGCTTCCCTAAGCACTCAGCACAGAGTATGACACAAACTTTGTTTACAAGGATATTTTCAATGTTAAAAGGCATACTTGTTTCCTGGAGGCATAGCTGAAGTTCATGAGCAGGGGTTTTTTGTCTCTGTTTTCACTGCTGAATCTCCAGCCCCTATATTAGTGTCTTGCACACAGTAAGTGCTTAATAAATGTTTGCGGAAAAATGAAAAGATGGAGCCCTTGGAGATGTTAAATGGAAATAATTCAGATTCTTGGAATGACTTACTATTCTTTACTGAATGAGGATTGAATGAAAGCATATCAAAATGAAAAACATCTACACCCAGTCCCAAGAGTGAGATGGAATAAATACCAGTTGTAACAATCTAACTATTGAAGAGTAATCTAAAAAAAAAAATTCAACTCTATCACAGTCTTGGTGTCTGGTTTTCTTAAGGTTCATAAGAATATGATAATGATAATAATAATACCATTTATCAAGTGCCTTCTATGCTTGGAAACGTCTAATATATTATCTCTAACCTTCACAACAATGCCATTATGTAGGCATTATTCCTATTTAAGGACAAGGAAAAAGGCCCAGAGACCTTAAGTAACTCATTGACACTTTACATGCAGGAAGTAACTGAGCTAGAATTTAATCATGTTCATCTGACCTAAAGCCCCATGATCTTTCCATGTAAAGAAAAGAGTGTACGTGCATGTTTGTGCACATGGACGTGAATGTGCACAGACACGGTACACCTCACACTGTCAACTATGGTTCAGGATATGCCCATAAATCCTTTCACAAAGAAGAGTTCAGTGAACTGAACTTCTAAAGATTTTTTCAGGTGATTTTATTTATCTCCAAAAACCTACATTCTTTAAAAAATTCTATAAAAATACCCACTATCAATATATCACTTTGATCACTTCCTTCACCCAGGAAGGAGACATCTCACTCTAGGCATCATTCTGAAAATTCATAGGCAGTCCACTTTTCCAGCAAAATATACCAATGACCTTTCTAGTCTTTTGCATCCTGGGATTATTAAACCGGGCCACTGAGCAGCCTAGACACCTGCTCTCTGACCAATACTCCAGCCTGTTTATTGGCCAAGAACTCTCAAAGTGATAGGCCCCACCCTCAGGAGGCTGTGCACACAGAATGTTGTGAGGCACTGCTGAGCTGCCCACACCCTCTTACCTAATAGGAGGTGAATCTCAGCAGCATATCTGCCTTGAGTCCCAGGTAAAGGCTGGTGCCGCATGGATGCTCTACTCTCTCTCTGCGGCAGATGTTGGGGTCTGCAGGGTGTTTTATTAAAGGAACAAAATGCAATAGCTTCAAGGCACCAGACCTCTTCCCCAAAATGCCTTGGCCTATGTGGATGTGGAGACAAGATCCCTGAGGAATCTCTGCTCCTCGGGGAGGGAAGTCCTATTCTATAAGCTTCCGGAGCTCAGCACAGCCTGTCATCCTTCCCTCCATGCTTGTTAAACACCCAGCATGGTTTCCAGAGGCCATGTTGATGCCATATGTCCATGTCACTGAAGCATTTTACTGCCTGAGCAGAGGCATTTAGCACAGGGAAGAGCACATTGTTTTCATAGCTGGTTGGCTGTTAATACTTCCCCCAGGAGGCTCCAGGCTCAAAGAGAGGGTGTCTGAGAAATTTGGGATGGTGCCAGCAAGGTGAAATGTTCCCAGTGACATACTCCAGGCTGTCAGACAGGCAGGGAGGAGGGCCCAAGTCATTAATAACAGAATTTTGGTGCAAAAGGGAAAAAAAGGAAGATAATTACACATGCAGAGTTTTTTCTTTAAAGTCAAGTTAATATTGGGTTATGTGACTGATTCTCACTTACCCAGGGTCAATTTTGCCCCCCAGGGATATTTGGCAAAGTCTGGAAATATTCTGGTTTGTTACAGCTGAGTTGGGGGAAGGTGAGAGGGCCTCTATAGGCACCACGTGTGTAGAGGCCCAGGATGCTGCTAAACTTCCTGCAAAGCACAGGACAGCCCCCCACGACAAAGAATTCTCTGATCCTGGTTGAAGCCAACAGCATTGAGGTTGAGCACCCCTGTGTTATGTTAACTCTGAACAGACAAGGAAGCATTCTCTTTGCCCGCAGCCTCGTTGCACTGGTAATTAAATTAGCCACACTGGAGGCAATATGGGGAGGCACCGGGGACAGAATTGAAAAGTACCGTCATCTGGGTGGAAGATCTGGGTTTGGATCTCAGGTACAGAACTTTCGAGCTCTTTGGCCTTGGGGAGGTAATCTAATTTCAGTGAGCCTCAGTTCCCTTTTTAGCCAAATGCAGACAGAACCAGCCACACCTAACCTGGTATAAAGTTTAAATTACATGAGATGATAAGAAAGCTTTGAACATGTCTACACACAGCTACAAATAACTGAACACTGATTATTAAGGCTCGACAAAGTGGGACAGGGGTAGACAAAACATGCTTTTTAAGAGAAATCTACCGAACACTTTGGTAATCGAGGGGAATTGGAGCTTGAGTTTGACAAGATGACCTGTCATCTCTTTCCTTAGAGGGTTCTTTGGCTCCAGCAAGGTGAGCCTCACCACTGTGTACTCACAGCCCACAGGGCACCTCATTGACCTTTAATTATTATTGTTCTTTTGCTCAGCCCAGGTGTCTGGACATTCTTGTGTCCAGGTCTCTATTTTCAGAGGCCAAGCATAAGCCCAGTGATGGCTGGTCAGGGAGAAAATGATTGTCCATACATGATGCTTACACACATGTCACTGTTTTCCTAGTGCGTGGAGCTAGAGGGACTATGGCTTCTCTGCATCGCTCCAAAGCTGAGCAAAATCAGGCCAGATGTGGCCGCACTTGCCTTTGGTTTGAGACACCCCCACCTTCCACAGCCAATATTTGCCTTGACACTGTTATCTCCCATTTTCAGAGTTTTGTCCTTAGAGCAACTCAAGAGCTCCTTTCTTTCTAAGCCCCATGGATTTCCTGGCACATGGCTTTTCCGGCTGGCTTCAAAGGCACCCCAGGCAGGGGAGCACCACAGAGCACAGAGAACTGCTTACTAGGCCCACACAGACTGCCTCAAAAGGCCTTCAAATCAAAGAGCTAGAAGATGTCTTGAAAATCATCTACTTTTGTTTTCTCTAGCTGGTGAAACTGAAGCTCAGAGGGAGGAAGGAACAGGACCGCTGCTAGCCCACAGGGCACCTTTGTGCAAATTAGCAATGTCACCTTGTCTGGACAGAGGCGGTCCTGAGCCAGGGTGAATAGCCTGCTGAGCACAAGTGTCCCAGAGCTCAGGCTGACAGACACACCTCTTTGTGCTCCAGAAAGGGGGGTGCTCAAAGTCACAAAAATGAGTTGGCACAGAGCTTGGATTAGTACCGATAGGATTAGCTACACATGGAAAAGAAGTAGCTCCTGAACTCTTGTGCAAGATTCGCTGGTCAAAAAGGCTGTATTTCATACTCCATTGCTAATAGTCTTCCTTGTGGTCCATTTAATGATGGAAAGGGAATGGCAAACAACCTGCCATTGTGTGGGTTCCTTGAGTATATTTCACACATTACTGGTGGCCCAGAAAAACCCCTCAAAGAGGTGAGGAGGCTTTGGTAGCTGGGGAAGGGGAGCCTAATCATCCAGTTCAGAATCGATGCTTAAAAACGCAAGGTCAAATCCCAAAATAGAGTTTTGCTCTGAAATTGTAAACAGCCAGCATGGCCCAGCTATAGGAGAAAAGGCCTCATTTCAAAGAAACCTATTAAATTTCCCATCACTGGAGTATTTTACATGCCTTATGTTATGAGATAAATATGGCATTTTATTAAGAGCAACTTCAATTGGAATTGGAGGAGGTATTACATACTACAGCTTAAGGAACAGAAGCCTGTGTCAAAACTCTTCCACTCAATACGTCATCCCCTTTGTTCTATAGGCAACTCTATTACTCTCATCTCATCCTTTCATATCATGAATTTCCAAGATTCTATCTGTAGAACCTCAGTGATTTCTGCCCCCTATATTGCCTTGGGAATATTTCTCCCTCATCTTTATGAGATGGACATGTCTAATCTTTAGGTCAAGGATCAACAAACTTTAACTATAAAAATAAAGTACCTTTTTTAGGCTTTGTGGACCTCTATCACAACTATCCAATTTTGCCATTGTAGAAAAAAAGCCACAGATGACATATAAAGTCATGAGTCTACACCGATGTGTTCCAGTAAAGCTTTCTTTACAAAACAGGTGATAGGCTACCACACAAAATCAGGTGGTAGGCTAGATTAGACTCCCTGGCCCCAGTGTGCTGACCTCTGCCATAGGAGGTTCTAGGCATGGGTAGGCAGAACCTGAGTCCAGCTTATGGACACAGGCTATGAAAGCCACCAAGAGGTGATGCTCCTGGACAAATAGAAATTAGAAGGCAAAATGGCAATGGTGGGAAGTCGTTCCTCTTGACCTACCCTTGATTGTCATTGACTTGGGAAGAGAACTAATCTGGGAACATTGGTATCATGCAGTAATAGAAAGGACTTATCGCAAGCATGGGTGCTTCATTCTAAGACATATCCCAAACGCTAGCTCCCATGGCATCTGTTTGGGCATTCTGACATTAGTAAATTGATATAAGATTCTGCTACTCAGGCTGGTCTCTTCTCTATATTTTCCTAGGATACTAAAGGGATAACCACCAAAAAGAGGGTTCCAATAACAATAGCATATTTAAGAATTCATGTGTACTGTATTTATTTAGGCAATTACATAGAATTATGCCTGAATAGCCAAAAGGTTTTTGTTTTGTTTTGTTTTGTTTTTTTAGGAGTGAATAAAACCCAGACAAGATTTCTCAGAGGACCAGGATCTAGAAAACCTATGAAATTGACTAGATGCTTTACCCTTCATAAGGAAACAGGGAGCCTCTGCTCCATCCACGCCCAACAGACAGAGGGGAAGGATGGTAATATATCCTCAGACCTCACAAGTCATCCTTTGCTAGATATCAGAGCACAAGACCAACTTCCTTCTTCAAAACTGATCAACACATAAGTGCACATATAAGAATGACATCTATTGGATGTTGGGCAGGGGGAAGGGGGCAAGGGGAGGAGGGAGGAGGGGACAGGTATATGCATACACAAAGAGTGCAATGCGCACCACCCGAAGAATGGACATATTTGAAACTTGGACTTAGGGGGGGAGGAGGGCCAAGGGCAACATACGTAACCTAAACATCTGTACCCCCATAATATGCTGAAATTAAAAAAAACTGAAAAATGTTCAGTTTCTCAGATTAGACCACATTCTTCCAAGGTAAAGATGCTATTTTGTACTTCTTGGTATTATTACACTCTTGCCTAGTGTCTGTATAGGTTAAAATAATATAATTCCTAACAATTAGGGAATAATTATTCTATGCCAGGCACTCTTCAAAGTATTTTAAGACTCCTCATTTTTTTTTCAGGATAAGAACTCTCAACAAAGGTTTTTCTCATTTAATAACCTCACAATAACCTATGAGTTAGGAATAATTATTATTATTATTCCATTTTGGCAAATAATGGCACTGGGGCATAAAGAGGTTAAATTAACTTGCCCAAGATGATGCAGCTACAAGTGGTAGAGCCAGTATTTGAACCCAAGTATCCCAGCTCCAGAGCCTGTGCTCTTAACTTATGTGTAATACTGCTTCCAATAATGTAACCAATATAGGTGATCAATAAATATTTGGGGTTAATGTAAGTAGTGACTCCGAGAGATGGAAAACAAAACAAGGTCTGAGTTGAAGCTAAGTCAAATTGTGTGCAATTGCCCATAAACTCATCCTGCTCCACTCTCTCCCAGGATGGGGAATATTATACTGTCTTGATGGCTCCTAAAGAGGAGCCCGGCTCCGAGAGTGGCGGCTGCTATTGGGTGCCATAGGAAGACGTGTCTGCAACTCTATAAAGAAAGCCCCTTCTTCCATAGCCTCAGGCAGGAAGGCCCTGGGAGTCTCCTACAGCTGGGAATTGGGCACCCTCTCAGAGCCTTCCCATGGGCCAGGGGCAGAGGACATGGCCCCAGGGCCAGCCCCCCTCCCCCCCTATCTCTTGGTCTCCCCCAGATCCTGCTCTTGGGAAGGGCAGAGACAAACATCCTGAATTTCAGGATGACTGAGGCGAGGGCCAGGGTCAGGTGAGGAGGAGGAAAAGGCACAATCAAGCTTATGCTAGAAATTATGACTGTGTTCATTAGATCAATCATTTTTTCTTTCCTCAATATCCAGAGTATTTCCATTTTTCTTTATTTTTTTCTTAAAATATTTTAAGTTCATAAGCTATTTTAATCTTACATTGACATTTGGGAATAGTAAATGTAGTCTAATTACATTCCATGGTATATGGGGAAGATTGTACTTCTATTGTCTTTTAATATATTGTGTTCTTGGCTTCTGACATTCACAGTTACTTAATAGTTTTTGAGCAAGTGGACATTTCCAAAGTGGAGATGCTATGAGAATGTAATGTGCAACAAATCTGACTTTTTTTAACCAAGAATATTTTTAAACACATCCTATACATTTTTATAAAAGCTCTCTATATTCTTAAAAATAATTTTATCCCCTATTTTGAAAACTTTTCTTCAAAGTTCTGTTAAATCACTCCCAATGAAATATAAAGCAAAACTGTTTGATTTATTCTGCTGCTCAAATGTTTAAATTGTTTACCATTGCATTCTTTGTCTAATATATTTTCATAATAGGGTGCAAAGATTCTCCACATCTAATTATTTCGGGGAGTCAAAGAACCTATACTCTGATCCTGGCTTATCTTTAATCTGCTGTATCACTTTGGCTCAAATTACTGTACATCTCTGGGCTTAGGGTTTTCTTATTTATAACCTAGGGAGTTATAAATAATAAAATAATCTCAAAATTGCCCTTTGACAATACCATTGTTGGACAGCATACAGTGACACTTGTATTTACCAACATCACATCTTCTCCCTTCCTTTCTGCTAGAAGATGACACTTTCAACCAGATTTCACCTGATAAAGGAAGGGAAGGAAAACTCTAACAATCCCCTGCTGCCCTTCGAAGGAAAAGGAATCCTTCACTCTAACCCCCCCAAGCACACACACCCCTACATACTCACCCAAACACACTTTTGACACATGGTATTATGTCAGAATGTGAACTTTTCAATAATCAATCAAAATGTATGAATGACTAAATTTATATCTTAAGCAGCCAGCAAATATTTGATAAAGGGATTATTTTCTTTACTTAAGGGCAAAAATCAAAAGGCCACAAGCACAGGGGATCCCAACTACCTGCATCTCCCAAGAAATGCTGCTGATGAGGCTAAGCCACCAGAAGAATCAGATGGAACAATTTCAGAGAAATGCCAGCTTCAGAGGGAATAAACTCAGAATCTTTAACTTCTATGACTAGGCTGACAACAGTGTCTCAGCCGGATTTTATTCAAGTCGCTTCCACAAAAGACCCAGACGCAGGGCTAAGATTGGGGCTTCTCTGGCACCTAAAACAAGATATTTCTCTGTGAGTTGGGAATATTAAAACTACATAATCTAAATTAATTTCTGCTTACACCACACATTAACTATGAAAATATCCACACAGGTTAAACGTACATATCAAACAGCAAGGAAACAGGAGAGTTTTCCTGACTGATGGAGTTGGAAAATGTAAAAGACAAGATAACCTGTAAGATCCTTTCAACCCTGAGCTGCTGCAGTAAAAAGAAAACAAAAATCCAACGGCATGCCAGGTATTACAGCCTGGATTGGACTCAATCATATTGGACCAGTCAAACAAGGAATTCCAACCCAAATCTTTGACTTCAGGCTCTCCCAGATCTCCAGCATGTCAGCCCACTAGCCCAAGAGCAGTGTTTTGGCTTACTCAAGATCTGACAAAATTTAAAAGTTCGAATTTCAACCACCAAGCTGGGAATTACACTTCAACACTCTCTCTTTCCACTGCACATAGGTTTTTAACCTGTGACATGAAGTGACCAGTCTACTGATGCAGTAGGGTCTGAGATAGACTAGACGACTCCCCTAGACCATCATCAGCTGAAGAGAAACGGCATTTGGGGGACACTGGAGAGGAGATGGCAGTGCCCAGAGAGGGAGGCGAAGTCAAAGGAGCCCTGAGAGAGGCAAATAGGTTCCCCCGCCCTTGGAAAACGAAGGTAACAAAAATAGAGACCAATACTACTGAGATTTTACTTACATCAGTTCCTGGATTACAATTTTCTCTCCTCTCTGAATATTAAAATTCTATTTGTAAACTTCATTTACATTCATTCTCTATAAGATCTTCCCAAACCCACTTGTCCCACAAAATATGGCTCCATTCTCAGAACTCAAAATGATTCTTATCCCACTCATCTACAAATAACTTTCACACTCTTGCATCATCTCATGTTATTGTTTTGCAACATCATTGCAAATATTACACTATTATCCGGCTTTTCACATATGTGTACCTCAATTCTTGAATATAATTTTAACTTTCCTTGGAGTGAAGTTCATCATTTTATTTCTTCTCTTTAAGGCAGTAAGTTGTACATGGTAGGTGTTTGATATATGCTAACTGATTACTTGATTAAGTAAGACAGGCAAGGAAGGAAGAAGGCATTATTGGGGAAATGTAACACAGGACAAAAATTTCCCCAGTAGCATGAAGGCAGACCCGTTGTGAAGGAGAGGAAATCAAACCCATGCAAGTTAAGAACGAACAGTACCCTGTAGACAACTAAGGATGTCTGTTGAACTGAATAAAGGAGGCAAGGAAAGAAAGAATGAGCAAAGGAAAGGAACAAGAGATGAAAGGAAATGATAAAAGTGAGGAAAGTGAGGGAGGGAGGAAAGAAGAATGAAAGAAAGGAAGAAGAGAAAGAAAAATGGGAGGAAAGGGAAAAAAGGGTAGGAGAAGGATGGAAAGAAGAGGGAGGATGGAAAAAGGGGGAAAGGACGGAATGGAGGACACGCCTTACCCTTGTGCTTCTGGATCTTCCATTTTTATACTGGTTCTCTTTCTATTTCCAAAATAGCTCTTGGTGCCTTACAGTGCAGCTGGCACCTAGTTCCAGGCTCACTGACGCACCTGCATACAGCTGTGTGTACACCACTTTCAATGCCGATTTCGTGCCTCACTGGCCAGCACCCACCCTCTCCTGCGAGTACAGAGCCACCGATCCTGAGAAGTCAGCCCCAGAAAAGCTGTTTCGTGACTCAGGGTGTGGAGCTCTGGAGGACGTTTGGGCAAAAGTCTGGGGTGCCACTGGCCCTCCACCAGGAGTTGCAGTGGGAGGCCTTCTCTTCTTATTAGTGCCACGGCATCACGTGACATGCTCAGCCCACTGCTTCCTGGGCAGCCCATCAGGGAATCAGGGCTCAGAGGCTCCAAGGGATGGGGGCCAGGGGAGTGCCTTTGAGGATACTCGTTGGCACGCAGCCATGCCTCTCTCACTGCCAACTCCCTGAGGTGCTCCCCCTCCTCCACCCACCCCTGAAGACCCAGATGCTTAACTCAGAATGTGCCCCAGACAACACAGGAAGGTGGGGTGACCAAATCCTGGCAAATGCACAGCTCCTTGTGGTAACCCTCAAAAAGACATCCCCACCCCTACCATCCCCTTTTCTCTCTAACAGAGATGCCACTACATCGTGAATGTTAACATACGTATTTTTTTTAAGTTTGTCACAAAGAACATGTCTATTGATGAGACAATGAAGGAGTTCTTGATGGGAAGAGAAGAAGACCTCTGCTTCAGGGGGTCCATAAACCCATGAAATGGGATGCAGACTTGTGTATGTGTTTGATTTTCAGCTGAGAGAGCCCATAGTTTTCAGTAGATTCTCCAAGGGAATGATGGTCTAACAAGATTTTAGAACTACCACCCTGTACCCCGAGGAGAAGCAAAGCAAATCGTCAGGTGCTTACTAATCAGGAAAAGAGTGATTGCTTAGTTTGTTAAATGCAAGCGAATTTCATGAAAATGCATTTTCTAGAATTAACTTATTTTGTTAAAAGGACAACTAATTTTGAAGCAGAGACTTTCTTCCCCTAGCATCCCTCATCTGTCTGTCTGTCTGTGCCACCAGCCGTACAGCCTGTGTCTGCTGGGGAAAGCCATTTAAACTTGTAACACTTCATTAAGCATATTCCTATGCCCATCGTGGCTCTCTAAATTAAAATAAGCCAGTTCTAAATGGGCAAGCCTTTAGAATGCTCTCACATCTGCCCATCCAAACTCGCTCTACAGGAATAAAATGAGCAGCTTTAGAAGACATTATGGTTTTAATATACTACATCATTGTCATGAAATTGAAAATATCACTGAAACAATAACCAGGGATGTATGTGAAATATTTAAGTAAGCCCCAGTATAGCACTACTGGGACATGAAGAGTGATTCTATTGCTACAGAATAAAATGAAGCCTAGAAAAATCAGGGCGGTGCACTTGAGCAAACACCGAAACACGAAATAATGAAAAAATCTGCTTTATCACTTTATTTTTAAGAAGCCGTTTGCAGACTCCGCAGCTGTTAATCACTGTTCATGCATGGCACTGCTGTCACCTCTATGAATCGTGTTTTACCTCGAAAAAATTTTCCTTTGTTACCTTTCCTTTTGCATGTTCCTCAGGAGTTGTGAAACAAGAAAACAGGAAAAACTCTGAGATTCTCAATGCCAGCATCAACATTTACAAATAAGGCAAGCAAGAAAGTGTGTTGAAGTCTTAAATTATGTCCTATTTTGTGAGACCAAATATTAGCATCTTCATTTACAAGCTGCAGAAAGGGTCCCACCTCTTACTAAAAGGAACTTCTACTCTAAGACTTTATTTTGATTGCACATGAAATCTTCTAAGCCCTCTATGGTGAGCAGCAGAAATATTCATATAGCTGTTATTTTAGATCAAAAGTTTAAATAACTTTGATTCAAAGTAGTAGTTACACTATTGCATTAATCTGTGACATGATACATCTGAAAAATAAATTTGACGAATGAAGATAAAGGTATACATTATTAGGACATATAAAGGAATAAGGAAAGATTTACTATCATATACTTATGGTTTGTCCACTTACTTTTAAAAACAGAATGGTAAAGGCAACCAATAGCGAACTCAGCCTTCAGGAAAACTTGCCATAATGCTCTCATTTGACTCAATGTTGCCACTTTATTGAAGTGTAACATTAGCCAAACTTACGCTTTTGATTAGCAGATCAAAACAAAAAGCAATCCCTCTGCTTTTTTTTTTTTTTTATTGACTAATGGTTTTCAAAAGTTCAAAAACCTAGAAAGGAATCAATGCTGTCCCCTCAACCGGGAGGACCAGACAAAGTCTGTTCATGCAACATTCCTTTGTGCCCACCTGTCTGTCTATCTGTGCCCACCAGCCCTACAGCCCATGTCTGCTAGAGGAGGCTATTTAAACTCGTGACACTTCATTAAGCATATTCTCACCATCATCACAGCTCTCTAGATTAAAGCAAACCAGTTCCAAGCTGGAGCTCAAGGGTACAGGAGTCAGAACATGGCATGAACTGTATCATGCTGGCATCAGCCCCATCCTATTCCTCCTACTCTTCTCTTTCCAAATGGAAAAGAAAAAAAAATGTCTTAGTCCTGCACGTGGAAGCCAAGAGCTTGTGAGGGGGCTTTCTCCCTCCTCAGCCCTGACTGCTCACAGCCTGCCTGCTCTCAGCTGTCTCTCCTGCCACAGTGAATAAGTCACTTACCACAGATGGGAGGCAGGCAGGGCTGCTCCGTCCAAACCCCAGCACTCTGGAGGCTGGAATGCCTGAGAGGAGAACCCTGGGTGCAGCCTGGGATTCTGATGCGGAGGCTGAGGCTGGGGCTCTGCTCGCATCTCAACAGAGCCAGCGTGTCTCCCTCCCAAATGTCTGAATTAATAAATGATAACCCCATGGTCAAATCTGTGGAGCTGAGCAGATGGAAATCCTGACTGTCTCCTCAGGAAAGGGGGCAGTGAGAATTCCAGTTGCTATAGTGGGGCATAGCATATGCTTTCAATTGGGAGTCGGCTACCCAGATCACACCGCAGAGCAGGAGCTTTTCTCCCAGGACGGCATGTCTCATATTTCTCCCCTGGGGGTGGAGAACAATAAGAGCCAAGTGATCGCCATCACCTCTCCCCACTCCATCACCTACCAAGAAATCCATCCGTAGCTCTCCACCTCCCTACACGGTAATTTGGGAAAGTAGTGGAAGTGTGAGTTCCATGTATGATTTTGGTATGCAAGTGAAGGAACCTTAGCACTCATAGTAGGTGGTTACGGGGTGCTGTTAACCCCAGCCCTGCACATCTGGAACATACCCACACACTCGAAAACAATCCCAAAAGCTGCTGCTCACAAATAATAAACAATGTGCTCTTCAACCCCATCTCCATAAACCAACTCTGAACAAGCATCCAGCATAATTCTGATGCTCTCCCCTCCTAAATCCCCTTGTTTCTCTCCAGATAAGACACTTGATAACACTGTGACAGCAGATGGTCATGCTTTTTGTACCTGCCTAATAATTCCAGCTGATTCTAAATGAATTTGACTGATGGTAACTCAAGAGACTGTGGCTGTCACTTTGGCACAGAGGCAACAACGGTGTTTCTTTTGCTAATATTATGTAGAATGGCTGTGCAAGAAGGATCCTTAGAGAGTAAATAAGATACCTTGATTTTATAAATGGGGAAAAGGAGCCCACCCCATAAGTCATCCATCTAGAAATATATAATCATTCATTCCGCAAGTACCTACTGTGTACAAGATCCTCACAACGCATAGAGACAAAGTTCCACCACTTAGCTG
This sequence comes from Propithecus coquereli, assembly GCF_000956105.1. NCBI lineage: Eukaryota > Metazoa > Chordata > Mammalia > Primates > Indriidae > Propithecus > Propithecus coquereli. The sequence goes on from NW_012136080.1 coordinate 8,914,413, forward strand.
TTTGGCCCATAGTCCCTATTTCAGAAAAATATCCCCTTGGGTTTTTTGAAGCCTATGTATGTTTCCTATCTGTAGATGGCCAAATAGAAATATGCTCCAAGTGCAGGGGTTAGCAAACTTTCTATCAGGAGCCAGACAGTACACTTTGCAGGTCAGATGGTGTCTGTTGAAACTATTTATTGCTGCCATTGAAGGGTGAAAGAAGCTATATGCAATAACAGGTGTCACTGTGCACCCATAAAACCTTTTTCACAAAAAAAATCTGCATGCTGGAATTCGCCCATGGGCTGTAGTTTGCTGATCCCTACCCTGTTGGATTTAATTTGACAATGACCTTTTTGGGATGCAGATCTCAAGTTTGCCTTAATCAGATCTTATTTTACCTCAAAATTCCTTCAGATTCATAGACGATAAAAAATATATGCATAAATCACAAAACAAGGAGCTTACAGAGTGACCACTGTAATCAAATATTGGAATTACTCATAAAACACAGGAAGGGAATGAGAATCATAAATAGAACTGTTCCTAACCATCCAAGCAAAGAGGGACAGGAGTTTCCATCTAAGTAACCAAGCACTAAGTCTTCCTCATTGAATATTATCCCTTCCCTACAACTTAGGGAAGATGGTTTCCATGAGAGTAGTCAGGGTCCCCACAGAAGATCATTCCTTCCCCACAGAAGATAACTCTCAACCATTCCTGCTAGAGGTAGCGAGCCTGTTTCTGGGCTGTTTAGCTTGGTTGGCAAGCCAAACACAGAGAAGACACGTAGGGTCAGAGAGAGGATGTCTAGTCTTCCCTGAGCTCATTCCCTGGGCAGGGGTGGGTGGGTAAGGAACAGGAGGGCCCACCTATACCTATCCTCCCTGTTTGTACCTGCTTCAGAGAAAAGGGTCCTTAAAAGCAGCCCTAGCAATCCATGAAACCAACGGAGGTCATCATTTAGAGCGAGAATGCATATTGTTCATGTGAGACCATAGGTCAGAATTTGAGAATTCTGGAAGAAGCTCACAACTTAAAAACAGCATAAGAAACTTGGCTAAAAGAGTTCCCAGGAGGTGGCTCCTCGTGGGATGACGGATCACAGACTCCTGTTTGATGTGACATAAAAGAGGTATGACATGCCGGTACAATCACTCGTGCTTGGATCTTCCTGCAAGCGCCTCTCTCCAACAATGTGCTTCCTGTACACAAAGACGTCGTGAAAAGGAATCCACGCTGCCTAAAGTCACCCGGCAGAGATGCTCCACGGTGACTTTCAGCTTCAGCTGAAGATGACAAGTGAACATCTAGCTTCTTCAATTTTTGATTTGCTTGTTTTAGTGATAGGTAGTGCCTCTGTGACATCAAACATCTGGATAAAATTTTAAAAGTTGTTCAGTGAACCAGCGATCCAGATGTTTGGTGTCAAAAGGACCAAACAGACAGATGACTGTGTGATTCCCTCTCCCCTCGCTTCTCATCCAAGGATCTGCTGCCTCGACATAAGCACACTAACCTTGCTGCAGCATCCCCCTTTGTTCACTTGCTTCTATAAAAATAAAAGGAGATTCGGATTCATTGATCACCGATTGAGAGCCACGTTGCATTATGTCAGCTCCGATTTGGTTGATATTACACAGTAAAACTTAACGACGCTATAAAGCATTCGGAGTCAGAGCATCAAATTGTCTGAACAGCCACGGACCATTACACACCAAAGGAAAATATCTACTAGAACTTCTCATTCCCATTAGATAACGAATAAAAATGATGGGAAAGGGCCGTATTTCACTCGTTAACCCGCGATTAAACACGACTCAGTTGCTAATGTTCTAGGACAGCCTGGAGCACCCCAGTTCAATCGTTCATCTATTTCTCTCGCTGTAATAAAGCAGCAGAAGTGCTCCCTCTGCCCGCTTCCCCGGGCTTCCCTCGCGGTGGCGTGTCCCCCGAGGAACTCAAACGCAACAGTCCTCACAAACTTTTATGAGCTGTTATCTTTTAAAATGTTCTCAGCTAAGATTGAGATCCTTCAATGCATAATAAAGCTGCCACATTTCAGTTTGGTCCATGACTGACACTTTAAACTGTTGCTTCTGTTATATATGTTATAGGAAATATATATTTCCTATATACGTAAAATTTAAAAAACAATTCCAAAGCAAGTTAGCCTTTTCTTTAGGAAATCACCATTACTAGAAATACAGGCTAAGGCTTAAAAGAGGCCCTCATGTTTAAAAAAAATAAATGTTTAGGAGGAGAAGTTCCTCATTTTTGATGGCTATAAAAGTCATCAAAATAAATTAGGGTTCAGAATCTAGGGACAATGTTATTATTTGCTGCATGGTTTAGTACAGCTGTTCTCAAAGGGTGAATTTGTTTTAATTTCCAGTACAGTAAATATGGATAGATTTAATGCACATGGACAAAAGCTCTTTGGAGTCTTCAATAATTTTTAAGAGCATAAAGAAGCCCTGACACCAAAAGTTTTAGGACCTTGTTTCAGGGTAAGGATTGTACAGTTTGGAGTAAAATGGTTTTTAAGTTTGTTTTGTCTCCTCTCTCTCCCACTTGCTGTGTAACCGTAGCCAAGTTACTTAGCCTCTCTGGTCTTCCATTTTCTATGGATCAGGCTAACCACCCTTACAATTATTTACTTAAGCATGTCTTCCTCCCTGAAATATATCTAGGTCAGGATTGTGTCTATCTTGTTCATTCCATATTCCCAGAGTCTAGCACAACACATTGAATGATACATGATAGGGTCTCAGTCATAATCATGAACTGATTGACAAGGTTGTTGTGAGGATTAAACAGGATAATATGTGTAAAGTGATGGGTAAGGTACCTGGCACATGGTAAATGTCACAGGTGCTCAATAAATGCCAGATCCCTTTCTTTACCACTAATGCTGCTCTCAGTTGTACTACACTGGAGAGAAAATGCATGGTTTGTCTATATAAAGTAAATATTTAAGGCATTGGTTCTCAAAGTGAGGTCTCCAAACCAACAGCATTGGGATCACCTGGAAAATGGCTAGAAATCAAATTATTTGATTTCTACCCTAGACCCACTTATTTAGAAACTCCAGAGGTGGGGCCCATTACTCTCGGTTTTAACAAGCCCTCCAGAAGATTTCGATTCGTGCTCAAGAACCATGGCTTGAAGACATGCATGGGTTTCTGATTCTGAGAAAAGAATATTTTATGCTAGTGACATTTTGCACTTTCATAGCAGAGAGAGTGCCCAGTACATTGTTTATTTCTGGCCACCTAAGATCCTTTTTGGACAAAGGTAGGAGATACATAAAGTCAAATACAATAAATATCTGTTACTGGCCTTGCAAGATGGAATGATTGATTTTGTGTTCTGGTTGTGTACCTGAGGGCAGTGCTAAACACACCTTGCATTTGAAATAAAGCTGGAACCATCGGAAACAGAGGAAGTTTTACCTTAGAGAAACCCTACCACACCGCTTGAGTCATCTTTGGTGGCTGGGCATAAAATTTGTGGGTGGGAACAAAGAGAGAGGGAGGCGAGGGAAGGAAGGCAAATGGTTGTGTCAGTAGCTGTGGAAAGCATACATTTTGCAGCTGATTTCTACAATACCTTTATAAACACACTCCTATTTTTCACAACTCCCCTGCAACACAGCAAACCACTACCATTAGTGTAATTAATTACTCATAAGCCTCTAACCTTTGAGAGATGTCACCAACCAATAATAGTTGTAATTTGAGTAATTTACAAGTGCCAGCAAGCTTCACAGCTATCCTAGGGCATAGGCATGATCATTATTCTCATTTTATATCTGTGGAAACTGAGCTTCAACAAGTTAAGCAGAGCTGGGATTCAAACCTGGGAATGCCTGACTCAAAATTTGTGTCCTTCACTAATAAACAATCCTACCTAACTATGTACAATACAGAGTATAGTCTTGCAAATATAATGGAGTACATTTGAGGTGAGGGTTATGATTCAAGGTCAATGCATAAGGTAAAATGCACACATAGTCAAAATAATTCTTGAAAAAAACCCCATAAATTTGTCAAGTACAACATACCTTGTATCACAGATATTGATACAACTGTGTGCAGTAATATATCTGCATAACTTCACACATGAATTTAGATTATATAACATACAGCAAACAATCAAAATATATTAAGAGTATTTTTAACAAACTAGAAAAGGTATAGAGTAGATTTTGAATAAGTTAAATGCTTGCTTGGTCTGGATGTAGGATATTTGCTAAGGGAATGGACATGCACACAGATGACAGAGGGATTATCCTACGTACCAAAAGTTTCTAGGGTTTCTGGAATCATATCAAGATGCACAACATACAGCTGCTACTCAGAAGAGCTTGTAACTGCTAGGGCAGTGGGCACAGCCACGTACACGCGTGTTACAGTGCAGGCACCAGAACACAGCCAGGCCACGAGAGGGTATGAAAAAAGTAATTAACTTCAACTCAGAGGATCTGAACCTAAGAAACAAAGATCATATGAAGCATGGATTTGAGAACAGTGCCCTGGTCTTGGAATTGGGGTGGCGGCTCCTTAGATTTGGCTCTTCTTCCTCCCCAGTTGCTAGTGCTTTGAAGTCAACTAAATTATTTTAAAAATGGGACTAACAATATCCAACCCACGGAATATGCACTTTTAGTGATTATATATGTGTTTATGCTTATATAATTAAATAATTTTATTTTTTATGCAAGATAAATGTGTGTTATCTGAAATAAATTAAAGTTACTTTTTTAGAAATACTATATCCCCTTTTAAATCTTCTCAGGAAGAACAGAGAGAACAGGGGTGGGAAAGTAAGAAAAACCAACACAGTGCACACCTATGGTAGGTCAAGTGCTCTTCTATTAATACCTTACATGGTTTTTGTCTCATTTTTACAAATGAGGAAATAAGGCACAGAGAGATTTAGTAATTTGATCAAAGCCAAACAGCCATTGAGTGGCAGAGCCAAGTCTGTTTACTTTCGAAGCTTAAGCCCTTACCATAATAAAACTGAACAAACATTTGCCTTTATCAAACTGCATTGCAACCCAGTGATTTCTTGGCATATTTCCTAAATAAGAGTGAGGAAGAAAGAAACAGCCTAGTTCGTTCAACCAAGCAAAATTTTCTGAGTAATTACTAGGTACTGTTTTTGGTTCAGCTATGAACAAAACAGAGATAGTCCTGCCCTCATGAGGCACATAGCAGAGAGGAGAGAGAAGTGAAGCATGGGCCAGAGAAGAACATAGGACCAGGACTGAGGAAGCCTCTATTCTTGCCATAACTCGACCACCAACCAGCTTGCTGGGCCTCTGTTTCCTCACGTAGAAGACGGGAGGGGGTGTCCCTAATTTTATGGGATTGCCCAGCTCTCACATTCTTTGATTCTATAAGAAGCGTTTACTTTCCTGTCTCTTTAAAATTAAATCAGGCCAGGAGCTATGATGAGTGTTATTAGCTGTCCCCACAAATCAACTATTTCCACCTTTTTCCTCTTATCATTCCCTTCTTCAAATATGATTCACAATCAACCAAGTCTAGAATTTAAGGGGCATCAAGCAAAAGAGTCAGATCATGGCTTCTCAGGAGCTCTGCAGTCTACCTGGCCAGATAACATTAACACACATGGTCCAAGGTGCCCATTCCTGATTTCACATCAGTGCAATGTCAGCACAAAATCCTTTCCTTTTCCATTTTTTCACTGGAATTGCTGTCTCGAAGTTGCCTGTTGAATCAACTGTTCCAAATCAGGTATCCTGCAACCTCAGTGTCTACTCACAACTTAAAAGCTCTTTGGGGTCATTTTAATGATAATGATAAAGCATGGCTTTTGGCCACTCAACTGCCCTTATTATTTTTCACTTTTATTGATATTTGTATTAAATACACCTTTCAATATTTTAAAAACAGAATTCTTAGTTTGTTTCAGACTCATCATTTAGTGGTAAGGGTTCTTGGTGGTGGTTATTGTATTGCTATTACAGTCCCCTCAAAATCATTTTCCCATTTAAATGGATTAAGCCAATTATTTAGGCTTTGATCTTATTATGATATTGATACAATTAATACATAAAGGGAAATGGCACAAGCTGATTTAAGAATCTTTATTAGCACTGTTAAAAAATACATAAACCCAAGTGCCTGCTGAATGACATGCGACCCCACCTCCTTCTTCCTCAGAATTACCCGGTTCCTTGAAATACAGGAAGATGAAAAAATACCTGAGTGCAACAGGACTTGTAAAGAACCACTTTTTTTAAATTTCAGAATATTAACGGCAGTACAAGCGTTTAGGTTACATACATTGCCTTTGCACCGCCCAGTCAGAGCTATTACACAAGCGTGCCCGTCCCCCAGACCGTGCGCGCCACACCCATTAGGCGTGAGTTTGCCCATCCCCTCCCCCCCCACCCGCCCGATGAATGTCACTTCCATATGTGCACGGATCAGGCTCTTTAAGACAAAGCAAACGGCTCCTTTGTCTCGTACCCTGCATCACTCACTCATCTCTCTCCTCACGCTACCGCGGGTTTTAATGTTTTTTTCCCACGAGCCTGTCTGCCCCTCAAATCTGTGACTTCAAGGATAAGAACTTCACATTTATCCCCAGTGCCTAGCATAGCTTTTTGGCATAAACACTGACCAACTATTATTCAACAGATGGATAAATGAGACCCTTCTGCTGAGGGAAAAGGGGTGAGGAGACGGGGAAGAGGCCCAGATAGGAAGGAAAGGATGAAGTTTTGGAAGAACTCCCAAGAGAAAGGGCACGGGAACTAGCACTTGCCATCCCGCTAAAATGCCAGACACTTTTTAAACACTTCAGGTTCACAACCCAGCATTAGCCCCGTTTTCCAGATGCTAACACTCACTCGGGTAAAGTGATTCCCCCAAAGGCCTGTAGCTTGAAAACTGTGCGCCCAAGATTCAAACCAGGCGTTTCCGGATGAGGGTTCTGATAGCAGACCCAAGCGTACAGAAACAAAGGGCAGTCAGGCCGCAAGCAGGCCTGTCTGGCGGAGTTCCGGCTGCCCACACTCCGAGCAACCTACCGAGGCTCTAGAAGAGCCTCACCGGATGCTGAGGGCGAAACCTTTTGTCCCCTCTTTGCAGCAAGGCAATCTGGGCTGGAGGTCAGATGCGCCTGGGAAAACCAAATACCTCGTATCTGGGCAATCAGTTTCTGGGGTTCCACAAACCCCATCCCTTAGCCTGGAAGCCCCGCTCACGGTCCCCGGAGGTGGGCTCCGCCGGTGCTCCGGCGCCCTCTAGCGGCTGTCCGTTCTAACGCCAACTCTCTCTAGCCAGTCCTTCCAGACTCACCCTCTGGCTTGCCCCCGCAGTGGACCCCTGCTGGCCTAATTTTGTTCCTCTTCTCCCTCTAGGCAAAACAAATTGCCCTACAGAGGTTTGAGATCTCTTGGATAAGAAAAGTTCTTTCGGTCGATTATACATCTTAAACCTAAGGATTCTAGGGTTAACCTGAAATACTGTATTTTCCTCTTTCCCCTGATGTTTCCAAGGAGAAATTTCTCTAGTATTCTAAGTAATAAGAAAAACGAAGTTAGAAGTATTATATTATGAGCCAGAAATGTAAACGCAACATTTAGGAAAGTTTGTCCTTTTTAAATGGAGCTTTAATTTAAAACAGGATAAAGGATTCCGTTGTGTGTTCCTGGAACTGTAAACACTCATAAAATCTCTTTGTTTATTGACTCAGTAGTGACATTTAAAATAGGAAGCTAAGACTATGCATGAGCAATTCTTCACAGAACATGCACATTAACAGAGATGGCTGTAGACAATGACTTTGTACAAATTTAATCACATCTATTGGGTAAATATTGCGTTGGCTCCAAGAGAGAGCAATGTAATAAGTCCCAAGCCTGCTCCTCCAAACACTCCGATGGAGGTGGGAGACAACTCCCCCCATCATCCCCAACTCATATTAATAAACATTATTGATACACATGGCACCAGAGGTTGGCGCCAATACAGTTATTATACCCAGGGAACTTGAGTCTCTTTATGAGAGGAGTGATCAAGAGGGTTATTGAATAAGTCTCCTGATTTTGAGCAAGTCATCTCTCTGAGTTTTCATTCCCACATCTGTGAAATTAAATAGTTAGAATCAATAGATTATCCTCAAGCTCTCTTGCAGTTCCAAGAGTCATAGATTCAAAGTGATAAAGTTGCTGTTCACAGTTTGGAGAAGAGCCCATCACAGATCAGCTTCAATGAGTTCCCCCACCCTGTGGAGTGTACTAAAGTCATAGGACTAGAATAAACCTTCCCAAAGAAGGCATCCTTATCGTTTTTTTCTTTTCAAGACTTGCCTTTAGGCCTTCAATATTTACTGAGCTAAAAGCTGGTGGTTCTCAAGAGGCTTTCCAAAGAACACAGCAGACAAATAAAGGGCTTCCCAGGATGTGCCAATTTAGGGAAAAATATATAGTGTATATGGTATATATTCACTACTTCATAGAGCAAACAGAAAGCTCCCACATAACTGAGATTTCTAGTACAAAGAAGACTGAACGGATATGTAGGTACTACTACGTTTTTATTAAGCAATCACAAGTTTTAGCAGATATTCACTGATTGAGTTCAATGCTAATTAAAGCCTTACTATAGATTGTCTATTTCAAATAGCATAGAAAACATAATGCATCTTACCTGACCCATTTATTGAGCTCAATTTTGGACTTACCATCAACCTTCGTATAAATACCTCACCCAAAGAATGGATTTGTAACCCAACCTAAATTATTTTCATAACATGCTTCCCTCAAAAGAAAGCATTATAAGATTTTGGAGGACATGCTAAAAAGAATTAAAATCTGTACACTGTTCTTTACCATTTACATTCAATCAGGAGAAAGGCAACTCTATTATTATATGCTGGGAGGTCAGTTTTAATGCACCAAAGAATGGTCTTGAACCATGTGACATTTTATTTTGAATGCATTTAAAATTTTCTGTCCTGATATTTTGTAACTCCAGTGAACTGGCTACTGTTGCCAAGGAAATATGACTTTGGGTTACTGCATGGATCCACAGGAGTTTTTGCTTTGTTTTAAAATATTAACAAGACAAAAATGGAGAGAACAAATATGGAAAACAAATTTAGCCCTTTTCCTTTCAAAACACAGATCTGGAATACAGATCTACTTGTCATTATCTCTGATTAAAAAATGCCAAGACTCATGAGAAGTGTTTTTCCCAACTAGTATAGAGACTGGTACTCAATCAGCCAGGTTGATATCATCAGAGCACTCTTCTCTTTCTTTGTTCTGGATTCAGACTCCTCTGAAAGTGTAGGGCATTGATTACACACAACATTGACTGCTTACTTCCAACGTGTTACCTCTAAATGGAAAAATTCTTTATTTTTGTGGATAAAAGTGGCCATGATGGTCCAGGATATTATATTTCAGGGAGTTTTCAAAGTGAGGACAGAGGAAGGAATGGTGCAAACCTTATCAATGCATTCAGTTGAGTTCAAAAAGATTCAAATGCAGATGAGAATAAAGATTCCACCATGAACACATTTTTTTCCTCTGTGATTATTTCTTATAGTCAGTATAAGCTTAATGTTTTCAGTCATGATAATGGACTCAAATCCCATCGGATGGTGAAAAGAATCAGAAATCTACATGCAGATCAAGAAATACTTTAGAACAAAGACCTTTTAAATAAAACCTCTAAAAGCAAAGTCCCCTCAAGACAAACTAATAATACAAGCAAAATATCATGTTGCTACTAGAGACCTGGAGATAAACAGGAAGTCTTTGAAAGTCTTTTTTACAATCGAGAAACAACCCACAAACCTTAGAGCAATTATTTTTGAAGAAATATTTAGAAATTCTAGTAAAGTGGTTATCTAATGCTGAGAAACTCACTATACCCCCTCTGTGCCTGCCTGCTCTCATTCAAATATGCTGGGCTTGTGTCTGAAAGAATAAAAATGAAGCTGACCACTCACAGGAAAGGCATAGGTTTGATGGCCATGGGAGTTTTCACATGATAACACATAAGTAAACCTTTGGTTCCATTACAGGCGAGCTCTTCTCACCCAGCCATTCAAAACATCCACTGCTGCTATGGACCAATATATCCTTTTATGTAACACTCACAGGGAATCACCTAGTTCTGATGTGGTTTGAATTTGATCCTGTGAAACCATCAGAATCTTCCCTTCAGAGATAAATGAGAAAATTTTGGCCTTTATTAGTGTGAATTATTAACACAGGTGTCTTAGCTGTATTTTCTGATCCTCCCTCTATTTTTATCCACCTCTCTACATGTAAAAACCTGTTTCCTACTCTGAGCTCAGAGCCCTGATCTGCTAGGGTGACTTTGTCCCTTTCTCTTTAAAAATGGGTAGGCAAATAAAAAAATGAGTTCAACCTAGAAGCAGCAGCTCAGTAACGGAAATGAAAATATCAGAAGTTACCTAATCACAGTTACAGCCATGCTGAGCTCTGTCTTATCTTCTGGTTAATAAAAAGAAATGAGACTTTCCTAAACTTGAAGAACATCAAATAAAATAAAGATATTTGCCCTGGCTTGCCCCTAGCTTTTGGAAGGATATGCCAAGCGGTTTAACCACTGTATACTAATTACAAAACATTGGCATAAATTCAAAACGCCTATGTTCTAGGAAAGTTTGGGGAATCTTGTTTTTTGTTTTTTTAGTTTGTTTTGATATACAGCAAAAAATAAAACACAAACAACTTTGAGAATAGAAATTGTTAAAAAGGGAGTAGAAGAGAGGAGTGGGGGAGAAAAGAATACTTTATTTGAAGTTAAAGTCGTTCTGGGTTTGTTTTGGGTTTTACTTTTCTTTTTCTTTTCCTTTCTCTTTCTGTCTTTTTTTTTTTTTTTTTTTAATAAGAACAGGGTTTAGATTCAGTTTAAGGAGAACACGTTAAAGTACCTTAAACAGCTCAAAAATGCTGTTCAGGAAAGAGAAAACCAAGTTGAGCCAAGAAAAACCAGAATAGTGCTTTTAAAATCCCTGGCAAAGCAGCAAGAGGATGAACAGTTGGTTTTACACAGTTTGGAACACAGAGTGTAAAGGTGCTGAGCTATGTCTTTCCAAAAGGCACTGAGTTCCTACGGAAAGGGAGCGGGGCGGTTCTCTCAAATTTCTCTTGCAAACTTTTCCCAGGACACTCTCCCTTCCCCAGCCCACCCCCACTACTCATCTTCCCTCCCCGCACCTCCCAAATCCACGCGTTAAGCCCTTCATAAGTTCGTGCCCCGGGCATCATCTCTGCAGCTTGTGATTTTTCCTGGAGCCTGGCAAGTTCTGGGACTGGAAGCCAGTCCTGCAAGGCCACCCGGGGGCGTGGTCGGATCTGGACGGTAGAATGGGAAATGGAGGCTTAAAGCCCACCTACTTCAAGAGGAAGGAGGACTGCATTTTTCTAGGAGTATTCACCAGGGTCAGCCTGCTCCCCACCGAATGGCAATCATCACTCACTTGACTTGGCATGGGCCAGCTCCTAATTGCCTCCCTCGATTCAGTCCTAGCAATCCTTGCGCGTCGGTGCTCTTTAATCGGCTGTGGCTTGGCTTCAGTGACCCCTCCAGTCCCGGCCCCTCCCCTCCGTGCCCCTTTCCCTGCGGCTGCTTTATTTAACAGAGGAGGAACCGCCGAGGGACTCAGCTGAATCCAGGCGCTTGCAAGCCTATTGATTAGTTTTAAGCCAGAGAGCCCTGGACGCAACTAAATATTACTGGAACCTCATCGTAAGGAGGGTGGGAGAGCAGGGTGAGAGGCTGAATCCAACCACAGCCAAGTCAAGCCATTGGATACCACTACGATGTCCCACAGCTTGCTCACAGTCAGAGAGGAAGCTGCAACTTCGGCAAGGACTCTTCCCTCCTCTTCCCCGATTTCTAAAACAGTAACCCCACCCCCACTTCAGGGCTTCCCTGACCTGCTCCTCACCCGGTGCGCTGCGGTCCCCTCCGCGGTCTTCCTCCCCGCTCTATTCTCCCCACCCCACCTGAGCGAGTTGGGTGGATGTCAGAAGGCCAGCTGTATGCGATGAAAGTTCCTTTAGATTAAAGACAATGCTCGCAGCTGCTTCTTAAGACAACAGCAGCAATGATAAACAGGCAAATCTGAGCGAAAACCCGTGCATCTCAAAAGTTGGTCTTGCTACGCAGCAGCCCCGACAGACTTTGCAATCATAGCGCCCCAAGAACACAGGAATACAGAGTTAGCATTTACTTACCTGGGTGTGCCAAGCTCGAAGAGTAGAAAGAGAATTCAGCCCGGGACGAGGTCTGTCCCGCCCCCAGGATGCAAAATCCGGCTTTGGAGCGAAGGTGGTAGGTGTTGCAGTTGTGTAGTGGTGTTAGGGTTGCGGGGCGGGGGTCGGACTGCCCTCCCACCTCGTGCTCAGGGGCCAGGTTAGCAACAGCGGACGGAAAAGATGCTGAGAGGAGACTTTGGTCTCTCCGGAAACCCTGGCTCCATTCTTGGCGATGGGGGTGGGGGAAGAGGGTGAAAATGTTGCGGATGGCAGGTCGGCTGTCGGTTAACTCAGAGAGTAAAGAGAAGGGCACTGGGGAAAGAGGGAGAGAGTGGAGAGGAGAGCAGGAGGAAGGAAAGGAGGAAAGAGGAGAAGCGGACAAGAGCGGGTGGTGGGGAGATGGCAGCTTCTCACAGAGAGATTTCCACCTTCTGACGAAACCCATGCGCCCAGCCACCCGGCAAGATACTAGTTCAGAAACCTCCGCGCGAGCGCCCCCTGGGGGGTTCCGGCGGATACGAGCATTGCCCCGGGAACGCGAGTCCACCGCCCCGCCCTGGACTTGGCGGCGGCGCTCTCCGTGGTCCTGCCGCGCCCACAGTCCGAGCTTCCTGCTCACCTTTGTTACTCACGCTGGACTCCTGGAGACACCCGATTCAGTTCTCCAAGCGCTTGATCCCCATCTCCACTCCAGGGTAAAGTAGTAATATCGGGGGGTGGGGAGAATGGGAGTTACACTTTTTTTTTTGCACATATTTCAAGAAAACTTCCTGGATGAATTCTCAACTGTCACTAGAAATGGCGAAAGTATTGCTAAGTTCTGTATCCTCAGTGTCTACAACAGTGCCAGGTACATGGCAGGAGCCCGGTAATTTTTTTTTTTTACTTTTTTATTTTTTTAGTAAATAAATGCATGAGTAAATGAACAAAGAGTCTTTTCTTTATCTCATAATATCTTCCTAAGTATATCCACCTCCCAAATAAGATAAGGAAATGCTTAGAGAGTGCTTATGTTTAAAAATCAACATAAACATGCTGTCTTATGTAAGGGGTAACTACTGCCACATGTTATAAACCACTTCCGAAAGACAGAATGGCTTTCCTGTTCCAAACTTATTGAAATTCAGACAAATCAACAACGAAGGGACATACTGGCATTGTTTCTGATTATTTCTGCTACCACAGGTAAAGTAGACAACTAAATTATCTCAGCACAGAGGTATTCTCAGACTCACAAATTGGGCTTCAGAATCCATAAAGTACATAAAAGCCTTTTTATGACACTGGGATGGCATAGAGGGTGTTATAATCTAATACTAACAAGGATACGGAGAGATGGGAGGGTTTTCCTTCCCACCCTGTTAAGGCACTGTTGGACAAGGCCTTGCTTCAGGTTGAGAGGTTATCAGCCAAAAGAAAAGCTTTTCACCAACTGCAGAGTTCCCAATTTGAAAGGCCAAAAACGGAGAAAAAATAGGATAAGGAGCAGGAGCCCCATTAACAGTTCTGTAGAAGCTATTAGAAAGATCTTTGAGAAGCAGAGAAACAACCCTTAGAAAGAATAAAAATAATATTTGTCTTCCCTCCACTCACCTCTCAAACCCTTCTGAAACAGAACAACAGTATACAGAGACCCTAGAAAGGATCTGAGGGAGCTTGCCTATACACTGAAACTCCCACATAAGTCCTTGGATTTGCTTTGGTTGGGAAAACTTGGGTCATGTGGTTATGCACAAGCCAATCATAGTGGCCTTGGCATATAGGATTACACCAATGGGTTAGTCCTTCCAGAGTGTCTGGGAGTATACAATGTGCTCTGCAGCACTCCTGGAGCCAGGATGGAGCCTCACCTGATACACACACACTGAGAGTGAGACCAGGGTTGTTTCTCCAAGGGATTTTCGGAGTCCTCCTACCAGAAAAGGGAGGATGGATGCAGGGCAGGCAAAACCAGTGCATGTTTACTAAATATGAAAATATTAAGTCAAAAAATATCCCTTTCAAGTTTTATTAAGAAGTAGTCTCAGAGATAAACTTAATGCTTGAGTTGGGTTGAGCTTGCAAAGATAAAGGAGGAAAAAAAAGAAAAGTCATTATGCATTTTCCTGCATGTTGATTGTGTTCTTTAAAATTTAAGTTTCATGAAGGTAGATGATATTCCTGTTTTGTTGTCTTGTTTGTGATTATAATCACAATGCCTAGAAAGGTATCTGTCATGTAGCAGGTAGTCAATAAACATTTGTTAAACAATAATTTAAATATCTTAGGGATCATTTAACATAAGCCTCTTATTTTATAGGTGAGAGAAAAGGAATTAAGATGTCCTGATCATGTACTATTTTCAAGCAGTCTGTTAGGCACTCTATTTACCATCCCATTTAATTTTTACAACAATCTGCCTAAGTAAGTTTTATTGCATCTACAAAAATACTGGAGTTTGGGTGGCTGCAATGACCGGAGCAAGGAACACAATTAGTGAATGGGAGAACAAGGGGTGTTAATTGAAACAGGCTCTGAAGGGAAAACTATGAAAGGATTAATATACATGGACCATAGAGCAGAAGTTATAGAGTCAAAACCCATGGTGGGGATCGGGGGCAATACCAGTACAGTTATCTTTGGCCCTCCATGTTAAAAATATAGACACACAAACTAAACACAATTCTACAACTTATGACAAACATGGTTTCCTCTGCCAGCAGGCTTCAGCTCCCTAATTAGAAACAAACAGTTGCCTGCATGCCAGTATGCAGAACACATGTGCAGCTTTATGCCAGAAACTTGGAATTTTTTTTCAAGGCATGACACTGAAGGTAAATTCAAAGAGGCTCTTTGCAGGGCATATAAAGCAGAATTTACTCCCACCCTTCATATGAAATCAACAGCTCATCTGTATAAATGAAGATTATGACCAGCTAGTAAACTATGTTTTCAATCCCTGCCCCCACAGCAAGTTGCTCACCAGTCAGAGTCCCCTCAACAATTGTAACATCAAAATATCCTTGTCTGTACCACTTACCTCCGCCCAACTCTCCTTTTCATGGATTCTGAGCTGCCAGGTTCTACAGTCATAATCAAAATTATCTAAAGCCAAGCCTCAGAGGAACGGTGGCACTGGTGTTCCCAAGCTGCAAAGGAAGCTCCAGCTCTGGGTAGATTCACTCGCCGAGTCTCTGTTTGATAACATAAGGGGAGGCATCCGTTCGGTGTCTTATGCCAATATGAAAGGCATCTCACCCATCACTGTGACGAGTGAAATGCTGGAATGGAGCCAGGGAACAAAGGGAAAGAAATGTGTATTCTTACCAATGCAGTTGATATCATTTTTTAAGGGTAGCAGATGATGAAGGGGAACGACAGGCAGAGAGTCAGTGCCCTGCATCAAAAACCTTGGATCCTTCCCTGAATGAGTCAGGGTGAGCAGTTTGTTTTGAAATTGAATTTCTGTTTTCTTTTTTTTCTTTTGAGCTGTAGGATGGTTACATACTCAACTAGTCAAGAAGACTGCTGTGAATAACAGGATTTATTTTTGAGACTGTGGATCAAATAAGAACCCTGAATTTCACCCCAGGGTTATTTATAGCTCACAAATTTTGTTCTTTTTTTCTATTTCAGGTACTTACGAGAATTGACTAATATGTCTTCCTCTGGAGTTTCTGTATGTGCCTGAGGTAGGTTGTATTACTGGAAAGCAGAGAGGAACACTCTAAGCAATCATTTGTAAGATGCTAAGAGTCAAAGGAGAACGAATACACGTGTTCCAAGCTGATGCTAGGATTATATCTTCCACTGTCATTCTTTTACATGGAAACCCTGTGTGAGCTGTGGTGACTCCACCACTAAGTAACAAGCTATGCTGTGAAAAGACACCTTATACTTTCGTCTACCAATAGGTGGCATCAAAATCTCTCTAGCTTTTCTTTCCTGTATTTTAAAAACCGTAGGCACAGGGAATTTTCTTTCTGAGATTTTACATTTTACCATGAGTGATATTATAAAGACCACTAAATCAGCTCTATATTATTTCACAGCAGATAATCCCATTTATCTATTAATAAGGCCTTTTAGTCATCCCTCTGAGCCTCAGTTTCCTCATTGTAAAAAGAAAGTATTTGAATTGAACTCCAGCTTCAAGATTCTGCTTTTCAGCTACTTAATATCTTCCCAGACAAATCGTTCCTCAGGCCTGTGATAAACCCATTAGGACTCCATTCTTCCGGGCTTAAGGAATGTTAGTGTGCAGCTATCCCTCTGTTGCAGAGACTGCTATTTGCCCAGCATATTTTCATTTTTGTTTCTTTGTTTTCCTTAATAAGAAAACCACAATTTTGTAGGAGGTAGGAATGTGCTCAGCTCCAAACCTACATTTTCCAGCCTTTCTTGCGGATGAGGTAGTCATGTGACTAAGGTCTAGTTCAATACGGTAGCCACAAATAGGCACATGTATCTATATAAATGTAAACTTATTAAAATGAAGCAAAATTAAAAGTTGATTTTCTCAATTCCATTAGCCACATTTTACATGCTGAATGAGCGATTAGTAGCTAACATCTGGGAGAGTTCAGATAAGGAATATTTCCATCATTGCAGAAAGTTCTGTTGTACAGCTCTGGTCTAGCCATCGAGATGTCAGTGGAAGTTACAGAGAAGTTTCCATGAGAGTCTTAAAAGGGAAGGAGATACTAGCTCAGCTGGAAGGTAGCTTTATCCCTTTGTCTCTTCCCTTCTTTCTGCCTGAAGGTTAAGGTGGGTCAGCCATCACGTGACCATGAAGCAGCAAGCATTTGCCAAGGCAGGGTAAGCAGAAAGATAAAAGTGACCTGGGTCTTTGATATCATAAAGGCAACCACATTATTGTCAGTTTTATTATGAGAAAAATAAAACCCTCAGTTGATTCAAGCCACTATTTTAGCTTTTCATTACTAACAGCCAAATATTATTTCTAACTGATGTACCCTCAGAAAGTTACCTGAACAACTTTCTATTAATGAGTTTGTATAAACAAGTATCTTTCCAGTTTCCTTTACTTTGGTTATAGTTGAGGACAAGATTCTAGCTAAAAGAAACAAAACAATGTATATACCACAAAGTGATAATTATTAATCATTCATTTCAATATGTCAAATGGCCCAAAGAGAGGTAGATAGGCATTAATGATGCCCAAATGACTATCCCTTATTTTATAGTTTGGCTGAAAAATAGTTTTGCATTTTCCCGGAAAAAAGGTTGGTGGGTATGGAGATAAAAGTAAAATAATATTTGATCCTGTACCATGTGCTAGAAACCTGACTGAATGATTTGACAACATTATCATGTTTAATTCTCATGACAATCCAGTAAGGTAAGTATTCATACCTTCCTTTCTTTGCAGATAAGAGGGGCTCAGAGAAATTAAATGTCTTGTCAAAATCTACACAGCCAGTTAGTTGAAGAGATGAGTTTCAAATCCAGATCTGCTTGGCCCTTGCCACAACTTCATAATGAAATTCCAAGGATGAGTGTTATCAGATTCTGGCCCATACTTGCTTATTTCAAGGTTCTCATTCCATCCACTGTATCACTTTTTTTTTTTATATGCTTCATTCTTTTCTACCATAAAAAAGACTGATGATATTTATCTTTATCTTTATAAGCTTGGGAATACTCAGAATCATCATAAAATTTAGCTTTCCTCTGGCAACTTTGGAGACCCTCAGAGCTTTTCTTATTTCCAAAGACAAGGGGTTTGGATGGGAGTTATTCTTTATTTTCACACAAATTGGTCAGATGACATCTTTACTGTGGTCTGGAATAGAAGCAGAAAACAACTTGGATGATACAAAATGTGAAAGTTGGAGAAATAGCCTTAAATTCAAACTGAAATTAAATAGTTTCTTCTCTTGAAACACATAGGAGAAAAGTTACCTCAAAAGTTTGTTTATAGCTTTATTCTAATTCATGAGATAAGTCTAAGAGAATAATAAAATCATGTAAAGGAAACATCGAGAGCTTAAAGAGCATATGAGAGGAAAACAACACCATTGCAGATTTTAAAGTCACATTCTACAAAAAAGCAAAATTGGTAGTGTGGAAAACACAGAGCAGTATCACAGAGGGCAAAGTAAGTGATGTTTATGGTGACCTGAATTGTTACAAAGAAGTTCAAGTGTAACCTGAATTATTTATTAAGAAAGCAAGAAACATATTTTATAATTACTTTTTCCCAAAAATGGTTAAGTTATTATTTAGACATCGACCAGTTTCTAAGATCATCCCATATTCAAGGGGAAGAGACATAGACCCACTCCTTGGTAAGAGAAGTATCAAATGATTTGCAGACGTGTTTTAAAACCACTACACCCTCAATCCTACAAGCATGCAATCCTATCTAGCTACCTATTTCTGAAGCTCTCAGTATATTAAAAGTATATGAAAAGAAAACATTTCAGGCAAATGTATACCTCTTTTTTTAGCATATTGCGGGGGTACAAACATTTAGGTTACATATATTGCCTTTTGCACCGACCACGTCAGACCTACAAGTGTGCCCATAAAGACATCTGCACTCAAATGTTTATAGCAGCACAATTCACAATTGCAAAGATGTGGAAACAACCCAAGTGCCCATCAATGCATGAGTTGATTAATAAAACGTGGTATATGTATACCACGGAGTACTACTTAGCCACAAAAAACAATGGTGATGTATCATCTCTTGTATTATCCTGGAGAGAGCTGGAGCCCATTCTACTAAGTGAAGTATCACAGGAATGGAGAAACAAGCACCATACGTACTCACCATCAAATTGGTACTAATTGATCAACACTTATGTGCACATATGGAAGTAACATTCACTGGGTGTAGGGCAGGTGGGGGGGAGGAAGAGTTGGGTATTTTCATACCTAATGAGTGCAGTGCGCACTGCTATACCTCTTAATAGTGTTGGAGATTCAATCTGAATTTCACCTGGTCTCTTTCCTTAGTCAGCTGGGTCCCAAGGCCTCACTGTGCTCCTTTGGTGCAAGTGCGGATCCCTACAACACCCTATCTTCTAAAACTGGCCATCTCAAGAGTATCAATCCACCAGCAAGAAGAATAACAAAACAGAGTCCTTCTCTAGAAAGTTTAGAGTAAAAGGGTGAGTCAGAAGACATCCTCGATTCCATTTTCTCCTCTTTTCCCCTTGAACTTCACCTGGAGCAGGAGGTACTCCAAGGCCCTGTTCTATTGCCTCAGCCACCTAAGGTGGCAGAGAGAAAGCTAGACAATCTGTCGTTCTCTTCCACACTCTTTCCTGAATATTATCTATCATAGTTCATTTGTTCTGCTATAACAAGATACCACAATATGGGTAATTTATAAACAATAGATATTTATTTCCCCCAGTTTGGGAGACTGGGAAGTCCAAGATCAAAGCACCATCAGGTTCAGTGTCTGATGAGATCCTGGTCTCTCTGCTTCCAAGATGGAAGTATGTTCCAGAGGGCACTAACAATGTGTCCTCACATGGTGGAAGGGAAGAAAGGGCAAAAAGGGCTGAACTCTGGGGGAAGCCTCTTTCATAAAGGCCTAATCCCATTAACAAGGGAGAAGCCCTCATGACCTAATCACCGGCTAAAGGCCCCACCTGTTAATACTATTTCATTGGGGATTAAATTTCAACATGAATTTTGGGGGGACACATTTAGACCAGAACAATGTCCAATATCTAGCACATGGCAAGACAATACCTAAATGAAAAGACACAGTCTCTTCTTTCAGTGTATTTATGTCTAATTAGGGGACAAGAAATAAACAACTTCAACTCAATATGGCTATCACAGAAATGGGATATATCCATGAGCCAGTGGAAGTGAGGTGGAAAAAGACCTACATGTGTCCAGAAGAGTCAGGATAGACCTTGGAGAACAGGTAATGCAGGAGCTAAAGCCTGTAGAAATTAACCAGCATGTTAGAGCATAAGGCTTTCCAGCCAATAAAACAGCATAGACAAAGGCCAAGTCAAGAGCAGGCATGGTATGGTCAGGGAACCTCAAGTAATTGAATAATTCACTAAATCTGGGGCATAAACGACAAGAGAAAAAGGAACAAGAACTGAGACAATCAAGCAGGGAGGGACATAAGTACACGGAGGATCTTGTATGACTTACCTGAGATTTCATTTTATTCCATGAGTCACTTATTCCTAAATACTAAGTGAGGATCCAAAATTTTCCTTAATCCATGGTGAAATGAGACAAACGGGGAGTATTTTATACAGCTAAGTTAATTTTTTGAGATTATCTCTTTCTTCATATTTTCATGTTGATGTTAGTCACTGCATTCTTATCATTAATTTCTCATGAGGTTTCATCATTTTTTAAAACATCCTTAGTTGATAAAATAAAAGTACTATGAGCCAAGGGTAACCCAAGAAATGTGTTTGGAGATTTTTTTCTGTGAAATGTAAACATTTGGGAACATCGCTGGAGGTCATGGGAAGACATTGAAGGATTTTGAGCAGGCAGTGTGATTATCAAATGTTAGTGTTAAATTGGGGGAAAGCTGGAGAGGGAAAATAGAGCTAGGGAAATGAGTAAGGTGTCTCTTCACTGAATTCATTCAATAGATATTTATTGAGCACTGCTTTGGTGTTAGGGATACAATGATGGACCAGACAGAAGTTATCAGTCGAGTCAGAGAGACAGAAAATGAACAAAGAAAGAGAGACAAAGAGATTGGGAATCATGGAGAGGTGGGAATGAGAGAGAGAAAGAAAAATAAAGAATATCTATAAATCATAATAAATCCTGTGAAGGAAATAAAAAAGGTGATGAGATAGTCACTAGGAAATGCCTCTTTAGACAGGATAGTCAAAAGGCCTCTGTAAGGAGAGAGCATTTGAGCTGAGAATTAAAAGATGAGGAAGAGCCGGCATACAAAGACCAGGGGGAAGGACACTCCAGGCACAGGGAACAGCAAGTACAAAAGCTCAGAGGTGAGAAAAGTTCTTAATGATCAGTTTTAATAGTTTGGACAAGAGAGGATGAGGCAATTACACCACACCAAACTCCTCAAAGGGGAAAAGAGGAAGGAAGGATGTGGGGAGGCTTCAATATCACAGAAGACTTGTCTTGTTAATTTCATTAATTAAATGTATTTTGAGCATCTAGTCTGTGCCAAACACCACGCAAGGTACTGGGGCTGACAAAATATTGCTCTTGCTCTTCAGGAGACTATTGTCCAGTGCAAAACATAGCACAGAAAATGAACCCTAGAAGGGTAACTCACAGGAGCCCTCTGGTTGAGAATTTACTTCCATTTGTAGACTAGAGACAAGATCAGCTCCCATTGACATTAGTTGAAAGGAAGGCCTTTGGGCTGTGAGCCCTGGCAACCAGCATGCAGAGCGTTATTCTGGAGGACTGAGTCCATATGTGATTTAAAGGAGGGGATTTAAAGGAAGAACAGGATTTGCCTCAACAGAATCCCTTCCCCATATGACCCACTCTTCCTATCACTTTCCCATATGATTCTTCAGGTTTGGCCAGCAGCTACAGTTACCTCTTGAAAAAAATACTTTCATGTATGTTATTTAGTTATATGTTATCTTGTTTATTCTTTGCAATAAGTTTCGAAGACATCATTAGCCCCATTGGGTAGAACATGCCTTTGAAAAACATGTACTTCTATTTTTTTGTTTTAAAATATTAAGGGGATACAAATGTTTTTATGACATGGATACCTTTTATAATGCTTAAGTTGGGGCTTTTAGTGTGCTCATCGACTGAATAGCGTTCATTGTACCCAACACGTAGGTTTTTACCCCTTCCCTCCTCCCCCTCCTCCCTTCTTGATTTCTAATGACCTTTACATCTCTCTGTGCCCATATGCGCCCATTGATTAGTTCCCAATTATTAGAGAGTACATGTGGTGTTTGTTTTTCCATTTCTGAGACACTTAACTTAGGATACAGTCTCCAGTTCCATCCATACTGCAAAAGACAGTATTTCATTCCTTTTTATGGCTGAGTAGCACTCCGTGGGGTGTGTGTGTGTGTGTGTGTGTGTGTGTACCACATTTTCTTTATCCATTCATGAATTGATGGGCACTTAGGTTGATTCCACATCTTTGTGAATTGTGCTGCCATAAGCATTCAAGAGCACGTGTCTTTTTGATAAAATTACTTATTTTCCTTTGGGTAGGTATCCAGTAGTGGGATTGCTGGGTCGAATGGTAAGTCTACATTTATTTCTTTGAGGAATTTCCATACTGTTTTCCATGGAGGCTGTACTAATTTTCAGTCCACCAACAGTGTATAAGTGTTCCTTTCTTTCTGCATCTATGCCAGCATTGATTGTTTTTTGACTTTTAATAAAGGCCATTCTGACAGGGGTAAGGTCATATCTCATTGTGGTTTTAATTTGCATTTCCCTAATGATTAGCGAAATTGAGCATTCCTTCATTTGTTTGTTGGCTGTTTGTCTATCTTCTTCCGAAAACCTTCTGTTCGTGTCTTTTGCTCACTTTTTAATGGGATTGTGAAAAACATGTATTCCTTCTGATGAGAGGTATTTTTTTGATGTGTGCAGTTTGCCCCAGGAACAAGAAAATTCCTGTGTCACAGGGTCAACCTCTGTATGGCCAAGGACTTTGGCACTTGTGGGAGGAAGGTACACTACTCTAACAGGGGTGGGCCAGGCCACAGGGCACTCAGGGGCAGGGTCTGGGATGAAAGCATCCTCCTCATAATGTTGAAGTGAGGCAGTATGCAGAGTTTTTAAACTACCTTTACATATAGACATTTTTAAGTTATTAAATGCAATCTTAGTATATAGCCTGCTTTGCAATCAGCCTTTTTATGTTTATAAATATTAATCTACTTCATAACTTATACTGGC
Source organism: Propithecus coquereli (assembly GCF_000956105.1). Taxonomy (NCBI): domain Eukaryota; kingdom Metazoa; phylum Chordata; class Mammalia; order Primates; family Indriidae; genus Propithecus; species Propithecus coquereli. The sequence goes on from NW_012136080.1 coordinate 8,937,541, forward strand.
TACAAAATATCCCAATATATGGATGTAACAAAATATATGCCAAACTATTCTGCTGTTGCTGAGCATTTGTTTCCAATTTTTTTCTATTGCACACGATACTTCCATGAGCATGCTTTTATATCATATACCCTTGATATGACATGACAAGAGCACCAAGAAGAGCACCCCTGTAGTATTCTTTCCAAAAATTCATAACCTCAGCATAATCATGAGAAAAACATTAAACAAACCCAAATTGAGGGGTACTCTATAAAATACCTCACCAGTACTCCTCAAAACTGTCAACATCATTAAAAACAAGGAAAGACTGAGAAACTATCAGAGACCAGATAATACCAAGAAGACATGACAACAAAATGCAATGTGACCCCCCCCCAGATTGGATTCCAGAATAGAAAGAAGATGTTCATAGAAAAATTGGTAAAATCCAAATAAAATCTAGAGTTTGCTTAATAGTAACATACCAATATTGGTTTCTTAGTTGTGATAAATGTTCCACGGTAATGTAATCTGTTAACATTAGGGGAAAATAGATGAGAAATATAGGCAAACTCTCTGTGTTGTCTTTACAACTTATACATAAATCTAAAGTTACCACAAATTAAAAACTTTGTTTTAAAAAAGCACAATTTTCTGTTTGTCTCCTTAGGATAAAGAGTAGTCGAGTCAAAGGTTATGTATAATTTTTAGATTTTTGATACATTCTGTAAAATTACCAGGATGATAATTTAAATTAATCCATTATTTGTCTACTTTTTAAGTAAAAATCTTATTTTGCTTGGCATCTTTAAGTCAAATGTTTCCTTGGCAAATGACATAGGAATATACTCATCAGTTAACTTCTGGGAAAACTCAGAGAGATTATTGATAAGGACTGCCAGAAAAACGGGACCCAGTCCACCCTTCTCAGCCCGGCTGGTTCTCAACAGGCAAAGGAATTAAAAAGTGACTCAAAAACTGCAAGGAATCAAAGACAGAGAGTCAGAGGAAGCCATTTTACATAGTCATTTTTCTGATTGCAACTCTGCTTTCTGCGTTTTTCCAGCAGTGCTGCCTTTAAAATGAATCACCGGTGATCAAAGGTAGACCAAAATAACACATTGTTCCTCTAGAAAAGAGAAGGTGAAGTCCTATCATTCTGATGGTATTCTTGGGGGAAAAAGAAAGAAGAGCAAGAGAGAGACCACATTGCCCACTTTTTCTAAAAGCGAGACCTGTAATTTTTCTCTTTTGAAAATCTTTTTTAAAAACACTTGCCTATTGAAAAAGGCGTAAGTAATGCAGAGGCATGTATTAAAAAGTCTATCTGGGCCGGGCGTGGTGGCTCACGCCTGTAATCCTAGCACTTTGGGAGGCTGAGGTGGGCGGATTGTTTGAGCTCAGGAGTTCGAGACCAGCCTGAGCAAGAGCGAGACCCCATCTCTACTAAAAATAGAAAGAAATTAATCGGACAACTAAAAATATATAGAAAAAATTAGCCGGGCATGGAGGCACATGCCTGTAGTCCCAGCTACTCGAGAGGCTGAGGCAGTAGGATCGCTTGAGCCCAGGAGTTTGAGGTTGCTGTGAGCTAGGCTGATGCCACGGCACTCTAGCCCAGGTAACACAGTGAGACTCTGTCTCAAAAAAAAAAAAAAAAAAGTCTATCTGTTCTGTTTCTATAACCTCTTTCTATTGCAGTGTGCAATGGATGATCTACCATGTGTCTGGTCTTGCTGTTAATATTTACAGAAAGGAAGAAATTAAAAGGTATTAATCATCTATGAATAAGGCACTGCTCTAGGTACCTTCAGGTATATTCTCATCAAATTATTACTATTCTTCCCTCCATGCCACCTATCCATGCCCCTTGTAATGTGCCTCTGCAGCTCTTCTCATCAGGTAAGGAAGTCTGTTTCTCCACCCTCTTGAATCTGGGCTGGCCTTGTGACTTGCTTTGGTCAATAGGATGCAGCAGAAATTATGTTTGTTCTGCCAGTTTTGAGCCTAGACTTGTAAGAAGTCTAGCATACTTCCACCCAGCCACCATGAGAACAAGCCTAGGCTATTGTATTGGAAAATGAATGAGTAGTGGGTCAATGATGAGCCACTGCAGCTGAAGCCCAGATAGGTGAGAGCCCAGGCAAGATCAGCAAACCAGCCCCCTGTCAGGCCTCAGTTGGCCATAAGCATACGAGTGAGCAATGCCAAAAGCAGCTGAGCCTGGGAAGAATTAAGAGCTAATAAATGTTTGTTATTTTAAGCCACTGAATTTTAGAGGTTGTTTCTTATACAACAATAGCTAATTGATACAGAAGATAGTCTTATTTCTTGTTAAGATAGGGCAAAATTAAGGCATAGAGAGATACAGACCTCCCTGAATCTCCTAAACAAGATAATATTCTCTTGGTATGTGCCCTCAAGTAGCCTATACTTATCCTACTGTAGCATTTACCACCCTGTATTGTATTTTCTGGCTTAAATAATTTCCCCAAGTCTGCACAGCTAGTAAGTGGGGATAGTCAGGATTCAATCCAAGGACTAAATAAATCTAAGGTCTCTTCTTCGATGACCATCTCTGCCCATAGAATGGAAACAAGAAGAAAACCTAACAGAACCAAATGGCATAGCTATTTAAATGTGATAAAACTAAAGTCACTTTGCCAGCTGTCTTCTAGATAGTGTATAATGTGTGTGCATATGTGTATGTTTGTAAAGAACAATCCATACAATGGAGAGAATGATCTAGGTAAAGAAAGCTATTTTTAACTTCAAAAACGTAGTCTTGGTGTAAATCTATAATTGGCTCATGATGACAACTGGTTTGCTTTTCACAAACTAATTTGTTTTATTTCTTCCTTAAAAGCAAGGTTGCTCTGAAGATAACCACTGGGCACTCCTTTTCTTCCTCCCTGTGGGGCTCTGTTCTGCTCTTCCATTTTTTCTCTGTTCTGTGTCTCTCCAAACCTTTTTCCTTTTATCTCCTTTGCTCATTCTCTGACTTTCTGTGTCAAACCTGTTAAATAACAGTTTAGTCCCTAATAGCTTTATTCCCCTGACTTCTGCATTTTTGATAACTTCCTTTTCTGGTCTTGAATTAGCCTCGCCTCTGGTTCATTACTTTCAAATTGTCTTTCTTAATCAATATGGTGGCTTAGATCTTGTCATTTCTCTACTTAATACCCTTCAATACCTCCTATTGTACCCAGGATAGTCTGAACTCCTTAACCTGGCCTGCAAGGTCCTGTATGATCCATTCCTTTCTACTTTTCCTGACCTTCTCCAGCTCCCAAACATCTGTGCTTTAGACAGACTGAATTTCTTTCAGGTATTTCAACTCCTGCTTCCAAGCCTTCCCACATACTGTTTCCTCTGCTAGGAATTCCCTTTATGTGCATGTGCATGTACACACACAAAGGTACATACACACACACACACACACACACACTTTTTGGCTGATTTTTAACTCCAGAGAGAAATTTCCCTTCTTCTAGAAGCCACCCCTGAATCCCCTAAACAAGATAATATGCTCCTTGTACGTGCCCCAAGTAGCCTATACTTACCCTGCTATAGTATTTACCACCCTGTATTGTATTTTCTGGCTTACTTATCTATATCTCTTAATTTACTACCTATTTCATTTTTCATTCTATACCCAAGACTAGAATGGAGCCTTGTACATAGTAGACTCTCAATAAATATTTATTGAATGAATAAATAATGTATTGTCATTCTTCCTGTGTACCTTACCCCAAAAAGAATTTTCATAATTTTTAATACTCAGTATACAAGAAGGAAAGTCGGAATATTTTTGGTAATAAAATAAAGAGTGAACATATACGAGCTTAAACAAACAGGGATTGATTAGTTCATGTAGTTGGAAGACTCCAGAGGCAGGATGATATTCAAAGGTGGTTTTATCCAGTAACTCTGGTTCTGTCTTACTTCTCTGGCAAATTGTGATATAGGTGCAACTGCTGAGACTACACACTCATAGGTCCGAGGGTGAGAGAAAACACTTCTGTCCAAAAATCCCAAGCAAAAGTTCCAAGGTTTGTTAAGATTAGATCACTTAGGTCACACGGCCAAAAAAGAGGCAATATTGGGTTTGGGATAATGTAATATGCTGGTGGCTTAAGCTTCCCACTCCCCAAATAAGTGGGCTACGTGGGGAAGTAGTAGCTTATTGAATGAAAATAGGGGCATCACTGAGAAGAGAGGCATGAGTGCTGGCTACAGCTGATGATTCTGCATTTGTCACCACGTGGTTTTCCATGACTAAATCCATAGTGATTTACAGGGCATACGTGGTACATTCAGGTATGCCAGGGCAGTGTGGGATGGAGGTAAAATACCACTTCTGCCCAACAAGAACTTAAGCTCCAATTGTCATAGCTCTTCTTCTACACTTCATTTCAGATGCACATAGAAGTTGATTTGGGATTTTTTAAGAGACGGTGGAGGGAATTACTTATATAGCTTCATCCATTTCGGACTTCAACGTCTTGATAACACTCAGTTTTTGTGTGTATGTATTAAAAAAAGGATGCTTGGACTTTATAAAGATAACAGAAAACTTACTTGAGTACAAATGAACCCTCACTAGAGGATGAGACTTGTGTATGATTCACTATATTAGTAACTACAGCATACACAATATATGCTTCTATTATGACATCCAAGTCCCATTGTCTCTGCCATGGTTTGAATGTCCCCTCCAAGACCCATGTTGAAATTTAATTGCCAATGTAAAGGTATTGAGAGGTGGGGCCTTTAAGAGGTGATTAGACTATGAAAGTACCACCTTCATGAATGAATTAGTTTTTGCTGGGGTGGGTTAGTTGTTGTGGGAGTGGGTTCCTGATAAAAGGATAAGTTTGGCCCCACTTCTGTCTCTGTTTCATGTGCTTGCTTGCCCTTCTGCCATGTTATGACACAGCAAGAAGGCCTCACCAAATGCAAACCCTTGATCTTGGACTTCCCATCCTCCAAAACTGTAAGCGAAATAAGTCTCTGTTCTTTATAAATTACCCAGTCTGTGGTATTCTGTCATAGCAGCATAAAATGGACTAAGACAGCTTTCTTCCCAGAAATTACAAAAGTCACTAGCTAGACATGACCATATGAATTTTCTTTGATGCGGTCTGGTCTAGCTATGCAATCTTCTCACATTATACAGGTTCTGATGAGCTTCTTCTTAACATCATTCTGTGATGAAACAGTCCTCATAGCAAGTCTGCTTTAACATGACTGGCAGAAAATTTTTTATTCACTTGATGAATAATCACTCAAAGTTAAAATTTTTAATGCAGAGCCTTTATCAACTATTTTTGAGAGCAGTTCTTTAAACATGCTCTACTAAATCCAACTGCTGGCTGCTCATTGCCTTGGGAATGGTTTCTCTCTTTTTGGCCTAATTTTCCATTTCTATATTTCGCTCACTGGGAGCCTCTGTATTTCACCTATTTTGCATCAGCAGAAGAGCATTTAGCATTTTGCTCTTTGGGGTTAGGAAGAATAGATTTCAGATTAGGCCCAAACTGAAAACAATTCTCTGCCTTAGGCAGAAACATGATTCTTTCTAAACAGATCATAAAATATCCTTTCTGACTTTATCATATCAGAGATTTTACTATTTTACTACTCATTTGACTATGAGTATTAGCCAGCTTTACAATTAAAGTTACCACAAGTAGAATAAAGAAAGATGTTGGATAGGTCATTTAAGAGGTTGATTCAGGTGACACATTTGTAGAAAGTGAGCCAGCACATAATAATATTTTTGCTTCTTCAAATCAACTGGATTCAAGCCCCATCTTTGTTTGCTAAGTATTTTTTCATCCACAATACGCAAGGACCAGTACTTCACAGATACTCTATCTCACAGCCTCTAATTAAAATTGCCACAAGTAGTAAATTGATTTATTTGAGATTCATTTCTTCTTCCTGAATACTTCCTTTGGGAAATATAGAAATACAAAATTGAAAATAAGTGTTGAACATTATTCATTTACTCAACAAGTATACACTGAGCACCTGCTCTGTGTCAGGGACTCTGTTAGTCACTGGAAATATGAGGCCAAATAAAAGATAGACTCATATTTTAATGGATGGCAGAAATGAAACAGATAACTCTAATAAAGTGTGATGAGATTATGATAGAGAATTTTCAGGATGCATGGCAGCATAGGCTGAGGGAGTTAACGGGGTCTAGGGAAAAGGAAGTTTCCTGGAGAGATAATATTTAGGTTCAGACATGAAGAGTCAGAGTCAGCCAGAAAAATGGGAGTGAGGGAGAGGGAAAGGGAACAAGAAGGATTGTGTGCATAAAAATCCAGAAGTAAAAGCGGTCAGGGAGAGAGGTGGAAGAGAGAGGCAGAGGGAGGATCAGATGGGGCTGGACATGGAAAGAGAGATTGGCTGATTGTGTGACATCAGCCCAATGGGACTCACAAGGGGGAAGGAGCTGAAGAGACAGGAGGGAGGCAGGTCCTGGAAGGTCTGATAAGTTTAGTAAGAGCATACTTCAAGGAGTCATTAAAGACTTTTATAAGGGGACTGGTATGATTTTATTTCCATTTTAGAAAGTTCCCTCTAGCAGCTGGGTAGAGAATTTATTGAACGTGAGCAAGACCCAAGACAGGGATGGTGATCTGGGTGCAAGATGATGGTGACCTAAACCCAGGTGGTAACTGTGAGCATGGACGAACTGGGTGATTGCAGAGATACTCACGAGGCAAAAACTCATATGACTTGGGGCTCATTTACTGGGGATCTAAAATACCTGAATAATTCAAGTGTATGGCATTATTTTATTAATACTGTGGGTTTTACTAAACTGTAGCAAATGTTTTGGTATCCTCCCTCTTTACTCTTCTGCCCAAGTCTGAGACAACCTGCAGACAGTTGCCACACACACAGGTATCTGCCTGCCTTTCTGTCTGATGGCATTCTCTGGCCACTAGCATGGAGCACGCCAGAATACAAGCAAGTCAATGCCTCCAAGAATGACTCTCATCCAAAGAGGCATTGAAACTGGTGGATAAATATCCCAACTTCCTTGCCCCGTCATGGGACAACTCCAAGGCATGTCCTACACAGTCTCTCCCAAGGTCCTCACTGAGACTGAGTCCCAGTTGCCCACAGTGATAACCAGGTATGAATAAATCTTTATTGGCTTTCTGGCCTCTCTGTACTGCCCTGTTCCTTCACCTCTGCTTCCTGGGATCATCTCCCAAATAAACCACTTAACCAAAATCCTTATCTCAGAGTCATCTTTTGGGGGAAAAAAAGCACCATGTTGTTGCTGTATTTACTAAAAGAGAATTTTTAAAAGATACCTTTTAAAGTCTTTGAATTTTATACTCACTTAAATAATGAAATTTTATTCTCCCACTTCTTCAACAGCATGATTTAGTCTTCCATCCTATTAGTTTCTGAGGATCTTAGATTTTAGTTATAAGTACCGATATTATGCTTTAAGTATTCACTGTTCTGATGTTCTCTGCTCTTATTACTAAACACAAGATCCCTAGAAAGCACCTTAATTGTCTGATGGCAGTAGCATAAATACTATCAAATGATTGTAGGAAGTTGATATTTAAGGTTTATATTTTATAAAAAAATAAAATTATCTTTCACCTCAATCACAACCAACCAGAACCTTCACATGTTAGAATTCCCTTCCAACTTTCAATTTCACTCCCACTAACATTCACACTTAACAGCGGGAAGAAAGGTACACATTTTAGAATGAATATCAGAGAGGGCAGATGAGGTGAAAGAAGAGAAAAAGAAAACAAGGCCAGAGAAGTCAGCATTAGAGGCAAAATTGGAAAGTAAGCGTACTAGTTTGCTAGGGATGTTATAACAAAATGCCACAGGCTGAGTGGCTTAAACAACAGAAAGTTATTGGTTCACAGTTCTGGAGGCTAGAAGTCCAAGATCAGGGTGCTGGCAGAGTGGGTTCCTTGTGAGGGCTATGAGGAAAGGATCTGTTCCAGGCCCCTCTCCCTGGCTTGTAGATGACTGTCTCCTCCCTGTGTCTTCACATCATCTTCATTCTGTATGTGCATATCTGTGTCCAATTTTCCTCCTTTTGTAAGACAGCAACCATATTGGATTAGAGCCTAATGACTTCGTTTTAATTCAGATACCTCTTTAAAGACGTTACCTCTAAATACAGTCACATTCTGAGGTACTGGGGATTAGGACCTCAACATGTGAATTTTGGGAGGACACAATTGAGCCTATAACATCAGGAAGACAAAATATTTCTAAGGTATGTTCGGAACCCAATAGAAAGCTTGGCACCTTTAACAATCTTAATGCTGAGAATGTTTGTTCAGAGTGAATTAAGAACTAAATCATCAATGAAAATGTTATTATGTTCAGAGTAATGTAGTTATGGAAGTAAGGAAGCATACTATTTGTATAGAATCAAGTTTTAGAAGCAAATGGGGTTATCTGTTGATCCATCGGTTGATCAGAATTGTAATTAGATAGAGCCCACCTCTCATAACTTACACATTCTATTAATGACAGTTTTGGTTTTGTGGCTTGTTGTTACCTATGAATGGTGTGTTCTTCCCAAGTTTTCCAGATTGCTCCTGTAGGACAGGCAGCAGTGGCTACACAGGACAAGAGCATTTTCTTCACATCTGGTCCAGTTTCATCATCCCCCAAAGAGAATGTCAGTGATGTTTCTTTACCGTAACTCATCTTGAATTGGCCCCATGGCCACAAGCTGTATGCCATGCCAGCTCATGCATTCCTCCTTGATCTCTCTCTCTCCCTCTCTCTCTCTCAGCAGATCTCTCTTAGGCCCACTTCTCAAGTGGGCAAACAAGTAGAGTGTGACGTTCTGATCCAGTCACACCCCTGCCCTCTTCAACAGTGCCTCTGTTAGTCTAGCTTTCTGCCTGACATGCCCTTTACTTCACAGTGGCTGGGGGCAAGCAAAGGGGATTTTGCCTACTGCAAATTATCTAAATTCAAATACCTCAGCCTTATGCACTTACATTTTATTAGGAAGCATTCATCCTTGCTAGGCCTTGTCAAGAGCCTTCCCTGGGAGAACAATTAATTTACCGTATAATCACTTCTGATTACTTCCTGGATTTCACACAAATTCAATATTAAAGAAAAGCATAACCCATTATCTAGGGATAGATCAGAAAGCAAATACTTTACCACTTGCCAAACATCATTCTCCGTATGTTAAAGGAGATCATGTTTTAAGGTGAGAAAAGGATCTATGAAAAGTAAGGTGTGTATCAGGCTCCCAGACCCATTTCTTCATTGAGCAAAGTGGTCTCCACCTTCTTAGCTCAGATTAGATGGCCACGTCTGCAGATCACAAAGGGGCAGGGGCTAGATGGGGAGGAGGAAAGACAGGAACTACCACCTCCCAGCACCCAATAGTGTCAGGTGGTACACTGGAGGCTTTGAGTGTGCCATCTCATTTAATCCTCCCCATAAGTCTAAGTAATAAGGGGTATTATTCCCATTTACAGATAAGAAATCTGAAGCTTAAAGAGGTTAAAGAACTTGGCCATGTGGGAGCAGAGGCTGGATTTAACCTAGGCCTATTTGAGGCGGAAAAAAAGCTCATGCTTTTTCCACTACACCGTTTGATTTTAAGCCATTTTTACTGTTTCATGAGGATATTCCCCAAAGGCAGAGAAAGCTTTCTCTGGCAGAACTTTCAGTCAGAGCATTTCCTAGCATCTGAACAAAACCACAGGGGACTATATCAAGAACACTAGGGTTAATCCCCCTACATTTTCTCAGCCCAAAATTTATGCAGCACATCAGTAAACTGTCACTTTTGCTACAAACACCCTGCTAGAAGTATGTCTAAAATTAATAAAAACTATAATTTATAATAAGAGAAGTGCTCTGGCAGGTAAAGAAAGCAGATCATAGAATCTCTTTCACCCGAAAACACAACAATAATAATAGTAATAATAACAGCAGCAACAACAATACCACCTTATTTAAAAAGTGGAAAGAACCACCACAACCATCATGTGATATAAACTTATGAATATGGTAGCTGAGCCAGGGCAGTGGAGAAGAAGATTCTGGGGCAGCTTAGCAGAGTCAGTGCTGGGTAAAGAAAATGAATCAACCAGCTTGAGCATCATCACTAATAGCCCCAGGTGGGCACAGTCAGTAGTTTGGGGGAAATTGTAGAAACTCCCTCAACCCCTGTGCCTACCACCACAGGAATTCCAAGGAATAAGACGAATTCCTAGCATCCTACACACTCCACTTGGGCATCCTCAGGCTGAGAGAAAGAAGAAGAAGGAAGACAAAATGGTCGTAACCACCCAGATCTAACCATCCCCAACAGTATTAGGAACTTAACAGAGCAAGACAAAAACTGTGTTCTTAGGGTGTGGGGGAGGGGAGTACACTGAGAACCACAGAGAAAGACTCACTTCCCCCCTCACAATTGTGAATAAGGAGCCAAATCTCCAGAGACTGTTTAATTTTTCTTCTTCTACTGGCAGGAATGAAAATAGCTATGGGGAAATCAGGTGAGTGAAAACAGTGATATGAAACAACCAGGATGATTTCTCTGATATATGTTCCACACTGACTTGGAGGACATAGCCAAAGAAAAATGATATCCCTGCCCTCTCCCCCTCCTCAAAAACAGAAAACAGCTCCAACCAAGAGCCATCAGTCCTGAAACAAGACATTAGACAAAGGCTCAGAAGAAAGAGAAGCCCCAGGTCCTCCAAAGACTACATACAACCCAAGCAGAACTCCCCAAAATAACTCCCAGTGCTCCAGGCTATTTTTTAACAGGTAGAACTCACAATATGCACATATCAAAGTAGCTCAGAGGAAGTAAACAAAGTCACTGGAACAGAAAGAAAAGAGTTGAGGAGAGTCTGTCCACACTAGTAGACAAATGGAAACTCTGGGTTGAGTTGTCCTCGTCAAACTTGGAAGATGGAGAGAAATGGTGTGGCATTAAGAGAACATACTACAGCCATATGAGATGACGAGAAAACATGGAAAGAAATGTTAAAGACTATTCAAAAACCTAACTTGGAAGAAAATTCTCCGACAGTACTACATGCTATAATCTTTCTAGTGGCTTCTATAGAAAATGAAATCGGTAAAATAAGACCACAAACAAAAGATAATTAAAAAAAAATAGGATGAAATGGAAATTGAGATTGCAAAGATAAAGAAACAAGCCAAAGACCCAAACAACCCATCATGGAACAAGAAATATAATAGACACAGCTGAAAACAATTACAAATATATGAGGAAGGCTTAATCATAGTGAACACAGAGGGAAAAAAGATGAACAGCCTGAAACAATAAGAAAAAAGATAATAGCTTCAAAGAACAGAAAACAAAAAAACAATAGCCCAACATAAGGCATATTATTGTTCCAGAAATAGAAAATTTAATAACAGGACAGAAAATGTATGAAAAGTTATAGTAGAAGAGATTTTCCATGAAATAAGAAAAAAACACATCTACATACTGATAGGATACAGATTGCTCTAGAAAAAATTAATAATTGTGAGAGAGTTATTGAAATCATAAGTTATTGAACTCTGAGGCTAAAAGAAAACTCTTCAGGTATTTAGTAGGGGAAAGAAAAAACAATTATGAGGAAATAAAGAGAAGCTGACTTCAGAATCTCCACAGCAAAATTTAATGGCAGAAGTCAATGACTAATGTCTACAAAGGTCTGAGTTCAAGAAACTCTGACCCAAGACTACCTTGAAACCAAAATGTTTTGCAGTTATAAAGAAAACAAAAAGTTACTTGCACCATAAAAGAGTTAAAGGATTATATTATCTGAGAGCCTTTATTGAAAAAACTCCCAATTTTTTTTTGAATCTCTTAGAATGAGCCTATGTAACATTTTTACAAAATAATAAGGTCATTAACAACAACAACAATAAACTATAAGTTCAGAAACACAATTTAGCAATCTAAATTTCAGTTTTTCAGAGTGACCGCCAAGAAATGGGTTTTGAAGGTCATGATATACTCCAATGATGTCAGCCGTATGAAGTTAGTGGTTCGGCTCAAACATCCCTCATTTCCCCTAATAACTTTGAATGGAACTTTCACTCATGAATACATCTATTTCCTTGTGGAGAAACAGTATTTCAGCTCCACTACTTCTTGTTACAAATCTCATATATTTACTGCCTGCTGCATGAAATATAAAATCGTAGCTTTTTTAGTGATCCTAGAATTGGCCCTTCCAATTTCTTAAGAGTATTTAGTGAACAAATTCACATTGATTTTCCGAATCCTTTGAGATTTTACAACCCCCATTCTCATCCTGCCTCAGCCTTACAAAAGATGCTTCATGTATTTTCTCACTCCTGTTCTGAGACCCCAATTTCCCCTAATTGATTTTAATTCCCCTTCTCTGGGTATGTTTGGCAGCACTCTTATATCGCTGGACACATTTAGCTGTTAATAAAGAAAAACATTCTTCTCCAGGGTAAATGAATACTTCATAGGTGGCTCTAGTGCTGGAAATGAAAAAAAAAAATTACCAATCACAAGCTGTCAAATGACATCTCAACTTCAGAATCTTCTCCTATCAGTAAAGGAAATAGGGACAATGTAACCACTGAAATAAGAGTATAGAAAAGCACCAAGAGCACTGAGTTACTACGACCCAACGTCAGTGGGTAGAAGCTTGAACAGACTATGAGAACTGGATTGGAACTCCTTTGTGCGGAGGGCGGGGTGGGATGGCAAAGGACAGAGAGAAATGAATAAGTGAATGTATGAGACATTGTGGTTATTAGATAAGGGTCAGCAAAGCCAATGCGTAATCAGAGCAACTTTTTTAAAAAGTAGAATTTATAATCTGATCATGAGATGGTTCCAAGTTTGACCCCTGGGAAAAAATCAGGATGAGGTGTGACACCATTATTAATGTACATGACTCTAACACTTACTATCATTGGATCCTTCCAACTCTGATGTTTTCTAAGTCTTTGATTCTGCATCTTTCCATCTCCCTGGAAAACAGGGTGTCAGAGAACATTCTCTGCCAGGACTGCAGCTGTCCGCCTCGGCCGTGGTCATCACCCAGCCACCTGCTAGCGGCCATCATCCCCTAAGAGACCTGAGGCTTCTCTCATCTGGGCTCCCCCAAGAGGCAGCAGGATGAGACAGCTATGTCTGAGAGAACCGATTGTTTTTGTTGTGTTAATAAGTTTTTCTGAAAGCTGATACAGTGTTTCTTACATTCATTTTTCTTCTGGCCCTGGCCCTGGCAGCCAATCTTCCAAAATTATCTTTACCTATTGTACTGTGAGCAAGAAGAATTGACTTTTTTCTTTGAATGTACCTCTAGCATGTCAACCTCACCCATTGACCCTGTCTTCTATTATTGTTTGATTCTGGAAGCTTCACTATGCCTTTTCCTAGCTTATCTGTTTATCTCATACCTTGGTCAAATCTGTTCTTCTATCCCCAGACAGGTTACAAATGGAGATCGGGGTAAATGCAGCCAGTAACCTCTATTCTCTTCTATAACATCTTGGGAACATCATCATTTTCACAGACTTTTTTCCTCCTAAGTTCCTTTCCTACTGAGTCTGCCAGTCTTTATAAACCAAAGAAGGGATAAAGAGTGTTCTCAAATGGTGTTTACCAGATGTTCTAAGTCAAAGCAGCAAGATGCATGTGGGATTTGGAATTGGAAACTTGTTTTATATGTATTAATATTTGCAGGTACTAAGTCTCAGTATTGTTTTTCACCTCTAACTAGTTGTATAATCTTAGGTATACATGTGGAACCTAGGTATACCCAAACCTCTTTGGGCTTTAGCTTGCACATCCGTTAAATGCAGACAAGAATACTCAAGCCAAGCACTCACAGGACGGTGGAGAAGTTGGAGCAAGACAATGAATGTAAAGGTGATTCGGTACCCACAAATTCCTCTGGAAACAAAAAGTTCATGTTATGGTAGCAGACAGAAGAACAGTTTGTAAATAACTCTATTCCCCCCCACTTTTAGACTCCTTCGTATTAAAGGAAGTAAGTTGGGAGGGAAATAAGTGGGTAGAAAAGCCTCGCAACTTTACTTTGAGTAACAGGAATTTTGTTCATTTAAGATTAATTGAGCACCTATTGTGTCTTAGTCTGTTCGAACTGCTATAACAAACTGTCATGCACATGGTAGCTTATAAACAACAGAAATTTATTTCTCATATTCTGGAGGCTGGGAAGTCCTAGATCAAAGCCTAGATTTGGCTTCTGGTGAGAGCTCGCTTCCTAGTTCACAGACAGACGACTGTCTTCTTGCTGTGTCCTCACATGGTAGAAGGAGTGATGGAGCCCTCTGGGGTCTCTTTTATAAGGGTACTAATGCCATTCCTAAAGGCCATGCCCTCAGGACCTAATTAAATACAATAGAGTGTGATAAGCCCTGCAATAAAAACGCGCTATTGGGGCACTACTGACAGCACAGAGCTGACCTGAGGTTGGACTGAAAGAAGGCTTCTCAGAGAGGTTAATCCTGAGGCAAGTCTCGTTTATCAGCAACAGTCCCAGTACAGATCCACTGTCCTAGCATAATTATTAGTTCAATCCCCTTTCACTGTCAAGAGTGCCCCAGTTTGAACAGTAATACGGTCATAGGTGTACAAACTTCCTTGTCCTATGCAGAGAAGATGGGTAGTGTGATAATTCCCAAGCTCTTTTGGGAGTTATGAATTTTGTTTATGAGACAAAATAAAGTTTTATGGAGTGCCCATTCTGTCGATCCTAGGAAAAGTACCTAGAGCAGGACACAGCATACTCTACTCTTTCATACCCACAGCAGGCATTACTAATTGATTGTGGCAGTTCCTTGCTGAGCCAGCCCAAACACAGCCCTACCATTTTTCTCAACAGGCTGCTCCAAGCAGCCACTACCAATTGTATCAAGATGAAATCTCTTTGTCCTCCCAGACATAGAGTATAAAGCATGGATCGTTTTCACCAAGACTCATACCCTGGCAGGGAAGATCAAGTTGCAATATATATAATTCATGCATATAATTCTGAAATAAGTCTGCCTGTGATAAGTAGTGCAAATAATAGGTATAATAAGAGTTTTTATTGGAAAATTTTCATTTCCCAAGCCTCCCATAAAATAATGGTTTTATTTCCCTTAAGAAAAGCACAAGAACTTGCCAAGTGGATATATCATGTGGTGTTTCATGGTCTCTCTCTCTCTCTTTTTTTTTTTTTTTGGAAGTTGAGGAGATTGAAAAATGTCACTGTAGTGAGGACAGAATAATTGAGTGTAAGGATCTGGCCAGTCAATAAGAATATTCTGAAGGCATGCTGTACAAAAAGCACTAAGATTTGCAAAAAGACACAAAAGAAGTAAAATAAGAAAAATGGCAATAAGCTTATGATTTTTACCTTCAAGGTTCTGGCTCCACTAGCTGACAGACACACCACTCTGCAGGAAGGCTGATGTCAGCTCCTCACTCCCTGCCTTGACCAGGTCCCCTCTTGCAGTACACAAAAAAGCACAAGTCTACACAGCAGCCTGCAAAGGAATAATTGCACAGGTGTATGATGAAAAGAAGAATGTAATTGACCCCCTTTTATAAAAGGATCCTAAGCTTATCTACAAAATTACTTTATGCCTGACCTGACCTATCTGTGTCGCTCACCTAGATTGCCTCTAATGTGGCAGTATGGGATAGTCCACTGTGTTGGGGCTCAGAACACGATGCCCCAAAGTATGGCACCTTGTCATGCTGAGTACTTAGAACTAAAGGACACTGGGAAGGCTTCAGAAGAAAGGTGTCTCTGACCTCCTCCTGCCCTCCTGCCTCCCATCCCTCCTTCTTCCCCAGAGCGAGCCATAGAAACCAGAATTACTCTCCCCCAAGGTGGGTCATAGAAAGTAGAACTCCCCTCCCCCAAAGCAAGCCATAAAACCTAGAAGGTTTGCTCTCTCCCTTTTCCTTTCTTCCTTAAAGATCCTCATTCCAGAGGGGTCCTGCCCCTAGGAATGCTACACTGAACAGACCCGAACCAACAGGCCTTGCTGGGTTTCCCCTCTCAGGCTATTACCATTAGATCATATCCTTTTGTGCAGTCACATTTCTACACAGCTGTCCATTCTTCATAGATCCTAAGCATAAAAACAGTTTTCCCTGGGACTTTGTGTCATCATTTTTGAAGGCTCCCACATCATGTAAAGCATTGATTTAAAAAACCTTGCTATACTTTTCTCTTGTTAACCTGCCTTTGGTTATGCAAGTGTCAGGTGTGACCCTCATGACGGGTGAGGAAAGGTATCAAACCTTTCCACCCTGCAACTGTCAAGAACCACACGTCAAGGCTTTTGTGCTCCCTTTCAGCCCTATGACTTAGACAAAATAGCTCTCTCCATTGTGAAGAGATGTGTGTGGAAAAGGTGTCAGCACTTATTAATTGCCTGGCCCACATATTCCACCCCCTACACACACACAAATACACACACACACACACACACACACACACACAGCAGCTGCCTCTGGAGGATTCACATCCTTAAGCCTCTGGGAATTATCTGTCCTTTAATTTTCAATCAGAACTTCAGGAGCCTCTGTCCTGCTTTTCCTGTGGAAAGTCCAGCACCCACACTGTTCCTCTCCCACTGTCCCCTGCAATGTTTCTGAGGGTTCCCAAAGAGTTTAACCTGTCCCTTGGTCATCTTATCTTAATATCTGGTCTCCTGCTTCCTCTGGGGACTCAAGACTCAATCTCCACTTTGCCTCCCTGCTCCTGCCACTGCTCTGTTCTTCCTGCACCTCATCAGCCCAGGGAAATGCACCTCAACCCTTCGTTCCACACAAAGCACCACAGACATAGGGTCTGTGCAACCAAACATCACTCAAGGTTTGAAGCAATAGAATGGGGACTACAATAATTTAAGACATCCTCTTAATGCTGAAAAGTAAGACACTTTTGCTCTGAAATGCGCCCCTCCTTCTCAAGATCTCTCGCTGGCTGTGTTTCCACACCCCTCCCCCCTTAGGCACTGGCTTCCTGCCAATTTAGGGCCCTCTAGTTCTCTGTAGCTTCCCCATACCTGTCTGTCTTCTTCCAGTTCCCCTGCCTTTCACATACCCAATCTCTTCCTGGGTGGTCCTTAGAGATTCTAAATTTTTCTCAATTTATTAGGTTGAATATGCAGAGTAACCTTGCTATTCCCTGTCTACCATCCTCTCCTTTGAGTTGCTGTCCTGGGAGAAAAGGAACTCAATTTTCAACCTCAAAGAGGCCATAAATATAGATTTCTAATTCTCCATCTCCTTTGATGTAAAATAAAACCCTCCTTAGCCTGTAAAAGTGGCTACATTCAGTTTTTCTGCTTTTTAAAATGGTAATTTTTCTTCCTGTTTTGCAAAAAAATAGAGAAAGTTGTTTTACTATTAATATGGCATGCTTCCATTGTCTACACATTTTGATTTAGGGGATGCCCAGAAAGAAAAGCATTTTAAAAAATTTTATAGTCTAATGAACCAGTTCCATATATACACTTAAAATAACTGCATATTTCTTATGCCACAAATATGCATTTCTGGGTAGGGATTTTTTTTCACCTCTTTATTGGTATTATTATTTATTCTATTATCCTGAAACTTAAAAAAAAACTGAGTTCCAATTTTATCAGTACCTAAAGAAAACAGAGTATGAAGAATTGGCACACAAAGCTGTAATTTGGAACCAGGTGCTGTCCTTAGATTGCTGTAGGTGTGTTGGGGGAGATGTGTTTGGCTTTGCATCGTGATCTGAGGCTAGAACCAGAAAAGGACAAAATTAGGACATGTTTCTTCGTTTGTAAAATGGAGGATTTCTACATCCTGCCATCTAACCTTTATCCCGCCCCTGTCCTGTCTCACCACCAGCCCCACACTCACCTTCACACCCCAAGCCCAACAACACAGGATAAGCCTACACAGAATTTACAGAAACATTGCACAGTCTACATTTTGGGAAAGGTCTCAACAAATCCAACTGTGACAGGTCAAACAATAAAGCTTAGAACAGAGACAAGGTCCTCACTGACTTGAAGTGCAGTGTCAGGTCACTGGGAACAGGGCAATATTTTGAGGACTTTTGGAAGGGAATGATTCAGACCCAGGATGCCTGAGTTGTGGTATACCACTCGGGGGACAAAGAAGGATGGGCTAGATTTGGGACTCAAAGACTGTTTTTTCCTTTCTTCCCCACTTATTAGAAGAGCGATAAATTCTAGCTAACCTGTACCCACCTGCTATTTGCCCAGGTCTGTGCTGTTTTATTTGTATTATATCATTTATCTTTTACAATGAACCCATGAGACAGGTACTGATAGGTACTATTGTTATCTCCGTCAGCTTGAAGACAATTGACTTTTAAACAATCTAAACCTAAACAGCAGTTGTGAACGGAGGGCAGTTGTCCAGGGAAAATAAGGGGAGTCAGAGGTAGGAAGGGGGACAGGGAGGGAAACTGATATTTAGTGAGTATCTACTCTATCGCAGACAACTGTTCAATTTTTCTCCCTTTGTTCTATAAGATCACAAAAGGTTATTATTATCAACATTTTCTAGATAAATAAACTGCAGAGAGCTTAACCCTGTTGTCTATGATCTCCAAACTAGTTTGTGGGATTTGAATTGAGGTGCATCTGATTCCATTGCACCAAATGTTTGGAAATCGAGCTGAAGAGCAACCATAATTCAACAGCTAGTTTTTTTCAGTCCTATTTTATACAAATACCAAAGATTTACTTGATGAAAAGTCAAAGATTTTGGAACTACTACTAGGTATACATACCTGGTTTAAACCACACAAGTCTAGACTAACTAATAAATATCCCAGTCAGGGCTTTTACTCAGAGTACCTTGGTTCCAACTTTCTGGACCACCAGAGAGCTGGCTGAGTCTATCCTGCTATTCTGGCCCCCTCTGTTGGAGTAAATGGAATATTGTAAGAGTTCAGTGACAAGACCTGGCTTTTTTCTCAACCATCTCCATAAGATAACAGCACGAAGTCAGGGGTGGGAGCAAAGCTAAGGGATCAATCCCCAGGAAGTCTGCACTAAGATAACCACAGAACCTTGCTGTTGGGAGTAACCTTTATTTCTATCCCAAATAAGAGAAATAACCCTTATTTCTATCCCAAGATGACCCTTTTTTTGAGGTATCCTGTTTTTCCTCTCCCTTTGGACTTCCCAGTCACCATTAACTCCTAAGTCAGCATGTAGGCACCAGTTCAAAAGGCACCGGTATTGCGTTCCCAGGTGGCATTACAAATAGCTGTGGGAGAAACAACCAGATTTTTTTTCATCACGTGATTTAAAGAAATAATACCTCTAAGATTTGGGGGAAGGGATGTGTGTGTGCACAAGTGCATGAGTGTGTGCAGATCTGTGGGTGCATGCATGTGGATGTGTACCCTGGTCCCTAGAATTTCTGGTCTCTTTCGAACAGATCTCAGGATTCATTTAGCAGATGGTCTGCCAAGAGCCTGATAGAACCTAACCTCCCACATTAAATGTTTACCAATTTTTAAAATATTCCAGTCATGGTGGAAACAGGGGTAAGAGGGACAGCTCAGAAAACAAATCAAGTCCTTTTTATTTGAAATATCAAATAAAGCCATTTCTTTGTAGTACTTTATAGTTTACAAAATGCTTTCGCATCCACCGTTGTGCTTGACCTTCTCGACCACCTTTGGATGGATCCATGTATTTCAATTTTATATATAAGGCAAATGAGGGCCAGAGAGTAGAAAGGATGGCCCAAGGCGACACAGTTCCTAAGTAGAAAAGAGAGGTCTCCTCACCTCAGGGTCATCTCACTTCAAGTTTCGTACCCTTTTACCATCTTACCACACTGCTTGCTCCTGCCTATCCAAGTGGCACAGTGAGAATACTGAAAGGGACATACAGTCATCCTAGATAGGTCTCTTCCTCCTGCAAAGCTTTCAATGTGCACTTTTAAAAGGTAGAGTCAGATGGCTTTCTTCCTATGCAGTAACACCTTTCTTCCTCTCAAACCGATTTTTTAAATACGAAGGACACCTGTAACAGAATAAATCCATAGAAGCAGAACAGCACACAATAACAGGCCCAGTTGTCAAAGGTTTTAGGAGTGCCATCAAGGCACAGCTGGAAATTAATATTTGTGGGTAAAAATCTCTGAAACAACTCCCCTACAAATGCATGAAATTTTACACTGATGCTTCCATGTATGTGCGTGGTGAATACAGATGTGTAAAGTGTTTTATTATGTTTCTAGCTGTCTATGAAGTATAGCTGTATTTCTTCTCAATGAATGTAATGAAAAAGAGTGAAGACAGGAACTTCTGAGTGAGCCAGACAGACCCAGGAAATGTAGTAACCATTCTAAGAAGAGAAAGAAGAATTTATATGAGGGTCACACACTCAATAAGCAGACGGAAACAGGATCTACAAGGATCCTACAGGACAGTAGATTAAATAGCAGTCTCAGGAGGAGGGATAGCTTCAAAGACTCTGGAAAACTTTACTAATCTCAGTGCTAATGAGGCCTAATGAAGTAATAATGAGCTGAGGCAGAGCATCTGGTGATTGAGGCCCGATGTATGTGGTACTGGGAGGGAGGTTTAGAGAAGGAGTTGAAGGTAGAGAAAGGGCTGAGGGAAGCAGGATTGGATCTGACAACTCCTCCCCTCAGCTCTTCCTCTGTGTGGATTGTAGAGACACAAGAGTCCCCACTTGTCACTGCGTTGTGTCCAACCACAGCTGTGCCAGTGCCCATGAAAATGTGTGCTCTCTGGAAGGAATAATGAGCAAGTAATTCCTGTTTTGAGGGCTCCAACCCACTTTTAAGGAAGGGATATGAGCTAACACAGAGGATTCACTGGTTGAATCAGACTAACATGAATTAGAGGTCTTACCCAGGATCAAGCTTCACCAATAATGTCAACGATACAGACAATCACCAGGCACAGACAAGGCAAGCAGTGGCCTGGTTCCTCCAATGCCCAAGTCTTCTCTTGCGACAGCAGGCCACACTCCAGGCCCAGATTAACCCATGAATCTTTAAGCAACATGTGCAATTCACATCACTTACAGAACAGATCATCTTGTGCTCAGATAGATAGTGACATAGTTTGCCTGCCACTTTCCAGGGAGCCAAGACTCATAAATCCATAGATCCAGAATTATGATAAGGAACCTAGAATTCTGCTAAAGCATTCTATAGAGAAGGACTAAGCTTATTTTCCAAGATGTCTGTCTTTAGCGTATTTGCCAGGAGATTTCACCAAGGCTCTTGCCTTCTTTCTTTTCCAGGAATACTGCCCCAATAAAGAAGGAGATTGGATTGCAGGCCTCCTCCAGCTACCTCTTCCCTTCCTAGCATATGACCACATGTAAGATGGCTGTGAATGGCTCTTTTAGCTGACCTTGACTTAGTTCTAATGATTTGGTGCCTTAAAGCATTTCATGCTTGTCTCCATATTGTGGCCAGGGTTAGAGTTAGAGGTGGAAGATTAACCTAGAGAACTGGTAATTTATTATTTCAATGATTCTTTTCACTCAGTAACCATAATTTCTGCTTGTGTAACATTTTCACTCTACAGAGAATTTCCACCTGTATTGTTCTGACTGAGATGCAAAACAATCCTGGAGGCAGGCAAGGTGGAAACTAATTCACAAATGAGGAAAGTGAGGGTCAGTTTCAGCTAACAAATGGGGGAGCTGGGATTCAAGCCCAGGTCTATTTGGTCCCCAAGCCCATGTTCTGTTCACTGCACAACTATAGGAGCTTTGAAAAGTAGACAGATTGTTGACCAGGGTAGGGAGAAAAATAACAGTCTCCATGTTCCTCTTAAACTCAACTTTTTTCCCCAAGCTCTGCTTGCACAAAACTTCTGTAACTTTGTCATGGACGTAGTAAATGCTAAGTGTGCTGTGGTGGAGGACCGCTCTGGCATCGTGAATCACCTTAAAGAACACCCCGGTAGAAAAAGATGGATGTGCTATCGCTGCAGCCCTCGTCTACCTCCTTCCTGACAGTAATGATGTTGGTAAGGGAAGTTTGATGCACTTTCCTTCTTAGGCCTCTCATCTCATCCTCCTCAACAGGGGGTTGATAAATGGCTTCTGAAAAATAAATGAGGGAAGGTAAAATAAGAGAGATGGATAGAAACTGTCTTCATTCAGTCTATACATACAAAAGACAGGACGCTGTGTTGATCCCAAGCAGGGACAAAAGCATGAACAGCATTATTTGTGCTGTCTTCCTGGCCTAGACAGGCCTGCCTGGTCCCAGGCCCAGCACAACTGCATCCACAGCCTCCTGGACTCCTCAGTTGCCAGCTTGTCCCAGGACCACACCAGTTCTGAGGCAGGAGATTATCTAAAGCTCTTGCCCAACATTCCATCACCCAGCTTTGTCACTTAGGTTATAAAGTAGCTCTGGCCCTGGACTCTGCTCAGCTTATAGAACTTCTGTTTTCTAAGTGAAGTGAAAACCTCATGCCCTGATCTTTTGCCTGCCTAGGGTCCCAATCTCTGTAGGTCTTTCAACCACCTTACTCTTTCCAGGTAGACAGGAACTAGTCCTGGTCCTATATTCATAATGTCTGGACACATACAATATTCTGAAAGCCCTCCCTAAAATATTGATCACACTGGCAACAGGGACAGGTTTCATGGAAGACAATTTTTCTATGGATGGGGGGTGGGGAGGCAGTGATGTGAGGGATGGGGAGAAGCTGTAAATACAGATGAAGCTTTGAAGCTTCACTCACTTTCTGCTGTGCCCTCCTCACCCCCCAGTTGCCTAAATTTCATGGAAGATAATTTTTCCATGGACAGTGCAGCCCTGGCCCTAACAGGCCACCGACTAGCACCTGTCTACAGCCCGGGGTGTGGGGACCGCAGGGCTAGTTCACTACAGCCATCTGTTTTCACACTGTGTTGCACATCTCCATCAATTCCTGGTGAAACTCACCTCTAATACCACCCAGTATTATCATATCAGCTAGTGCCTGCTGCCATATTATTTAGATACTATGTTATATACCCAGGCTGCACTTTTTTCTAGCTTCCGCAATTAGTTCTGTTCCCCAAACTGTTAGTTCATCTCAGTAAGCAGATAATCCTAGCTGTGGTCCCATCCCAGTCAATCTTACCTCCCTGTCCTCAGCCTCGCTGTGTAAAACCACCCAGCATAGAAGAAGGCCCTCTGCCATTAAGGAATGATATGCCAGTCTTCGGGGAGCTGAGCAACCTTACTTCATTCAGAGTTCAGAGTGCTAACCATTACACTATAGAAGAAATCTTACTTCATTTACCTGATACTCTTTTCTCCCCCTAAAATTTTTAAATTAATTTTGAAATTAAATTATATGTAATTGCCTTTGGAAAAAAAATCTCATTACATCCCTGGGTATAATTGAAGACATCTGGAGGTGTCACAAAACTGAAGTTGAGAGTCTTTGTGAAGTCAATTGTAAGTCAGGGTCAAAATGCTAAGTAGGGAAGAAAATCTTAATAACTTTTCCTTTCCCAGATCCCAATCAGCAGATCCAAGTCATATACCCCTAAGTACATTCTGACTTCTTTATTAGCCAGAAAGAGAAGCGGGAAATCAGCATGTCAACAAGACCGGTGTTCTGAGGGGCTGAGGCTGAACAAGAAGATGAATCATTGACCATCTCTCTTGTCAGCAAGATGAAGTCACATCAGAATATGCAGAAAGCAATGATGGCTTTCTGGACACTTGTGTCCCTCTCTTCATCCCTCCCAGGGAAATATTCAGAAAAGGGTAATAAACATTCAAATTTAACAAGAGGCTCTTTTTAGCCTTTAATAAATAATTTGATAAGTAATTCGTTAGTAGAAAAAATGTTAATACACAATGTAGGAGAGAGTACAGTTTGCTAATTACTTGCATACATTGCTGATGGGATGCATTTTAATACTTTCAGTCTGAAAAAAAAAAACTTTTGTGATACAGAGGAAAAGCCTTAAAAAGTTAAAATTCCTAAACCTAGTATGTTCTTCTAAAAATCTATTTAAAAGAATAATCAGAGGTGAAAAGAATATTCATAGAAGCACTATTTATAATAAAGAAAAATCAAAATCAATAAAAATGGTTAAATAAATTAAGACATATACAAATAATGAAATGTAGGTAGCCATTAAAATTACGTTCTAAAAATATTTAATGATGTGGGAAAGTTTTCAAGAAATAATATTAGTGGGAAAAGCCTGATGCAAATTGTGTGTGTGTGTGTGTGTGTCTGTGTGTGTAAAATCTCATTTTGTGCACAAGATTATGTCTGGAAGGTTAGATTATAAACAATATAAAATTCTTCTTTAGGCTTTTCTGTATTTTCTGAATATAGAGCATAGCTCAGACACTGGCCAAGCCAAGAGTTAGACTCCCTGCCCTGTGACTGCATTGGTTTTCAGCAGAAAACTCTTCCTACGTGGACTCTACTCTAAAGTGCTTACTGCCTCCAAGAGCGCAGATTGTACCGTGCAGCTGGCTGTTGGGAAATGAGAGTAAATCTAATTGTCCTGGTAATTTCTCAGCAACTAGCACAGCTTGAAAATGGGGCCTTCCTGTTCATACCCCAGCCTCACATCTGGCCACAGTGTACAATGCTTATTTTTGGAAATAGAATGACTGAAGAATTTCATGGAAGCAAGAGGTCTGTTGCTAACAGATCTGTTGCTGGTTTCCAGGCCCATGGCAGGTATTTAATAAATGTGTAATAATCAAGAGAATGAATGACTGAACCAAGCAATCAATCAATTTATCAGTGGCGTGGGATTCCTGCCACACATGTAAGTTATTCAGGGCACCAGGATAAAACTCTCACCTGCCACACTTCTCTCTTGTATCCTACTGAGGGCTGAGTGATAGAGGGGAACTCACTAGCTACCCAGAAGCATAGAATCCTAACTTCGTTTAAATTCTGTCCCCTGGCTTCCATCCCAATCCTTTGCAGAAATGACTCATGTACAGGCTGCTCTATGTGGTGGCTACTTGCCCCACCAGTGCAGATGTTAAAAAATATACTTTAAGAGGATGCCTGAGTGGCCCCTTCCTCTTGCAAGGCACTATGTATGATGGCCAGATGTTGCCAAGGGAATTTCAGGTAGCAATGATGAACAGCAGAGGTGTTATAGAAAATTCTGAAGGCAAAGTTTTAATACTAGAAAGCCCACTGCAAAGCCCTTGTTCTGAAGACCTGAGGTCAGGTCAAGTTCATGGTTATGGAATGAAGATATCAGAGTATGCAGATCAGGAACTCAAGAAAATCAAGAACAGGCAAATGGTAAGCGGTAAGGGTTGGGAGAAGTTCCGGAGTGGTGGCTACATCATACACAGTTTTGCTTTATAAATATTTGGTTGAACTGTCCTGGTACTGAGGGCAAGAGGTGGAGTAGACAGTGAACACTATGGGGAGGGAAGGTTGATCAGGTATTAATAACTCACTGCTTTGGTCCTACACACAGTGTATAGCTCCATAGGATAGGAGCCCCACCCTCATTCATTCTCATTGGCCAGGCAATTGAGGAGCAAGCTGTGAGAAAATTTGCACGTAGAAGCCCTGGGACAAATTTCGTTTGTCCCTTATAGCCTTGTGTCCCTGATGGCTTCCCTTGTCTATAAGCACAGTGCCTGGAAATCAGTCAACACTCTGGAGAGGCTCTCTGGGGATCGTGTGTTTGTTTCCTTGTAATATTATGATAGGACCCCAAGCCAGGGATTAGATGGGACATACTTGGCTTGGAACTGCAGAATTAACAGGACCTTGGGCAGCCATGGAGACCAGGTACTCACTCTCCCTAAGTGTCTCCTGAACTGTATGGCTTCTCTCTCTCTCTTACTCTCCTTTTCTTCCCTCCCAGTTTCTCTTGGGCATTTACTCTTTTCCCCTTGCTGGACTAACCAATTTCCCTCTGTGTCAAGAGTGCCCACATTCTAACTCTGAAGTACCATCACATCTCTCCAGGTCCTCTCTCCACTTCCACTGCTGTTGCTAAGTTGGCTCATTCTGTCTTTATCTCTGTTTCCTGATTCCCAAGGGCAAGGGTCTGATGGGTACAGCTCATCTTTGGCACTTAGACCATGATATAAGTCACCGGCAAGCCTATGGATTAACTGAAAAAGGAGCAAACTAATATCTACCTTATAGGACTATTGTAACGATTAAACAAAGCGGAATGTGTAAATGTACGTAACATATACTGGGCATAAAGACACTCAAAAAGTTACTTTCTCTTCCTTTTCCTCTTTCCACAATCAGCCAAACTAAATTTTAAGTCTTTGAATTTTCCTGAGAACATAATTCCTAGTCCTCAGTTATTTAGTGACCTTCATAATAGCCTTTCTCTTCCACATTCCTTTCTAGGTGAAATTGCCCATCTAAAAGCCCATTACATCCCCCTTCCCATTTTCATAAATGATCAGACCATAATAAGTACCTGTTCCTTTTATAGGTGAGGAAATTTAGGCACCACAAGGTATAGGGGCCAAAGCCCTTGATCACTGAAAAATCACTGACATGAGCCAGATTGATTAATAAGAGAAAAGGCATATGAATTTATCTAATATGTATACACAGGAACCTTCAGAATGAAGACCCAAAGATACAGAGAAAATCGTCCATTTTTATGCTTTGGTTCAACAAAGTATGGACAGCAGCGTAGAAATATGACTGAACAAAAGGGGTGTGATCTAACGCTAATAGACTGAGTGGGAAAACCCAGGAAGGCCTGTCTAGATTCTTCTTGGCCTCTCTGAGCAGCCTTCCTTCATCCTGGGTGTGGGGCAGGGCCCTCACGGGAATGGAGCTCTTATGACCTATAGTCAAACAAGGTAGGTCAGGTAATTTCTTTATGGCCAGTTTTTACACAGAATAATTTTAGGTTTTATGGCTGGCTTTCAGGGAAAAAGGGTTCTGGTTTCTATGACCAGCCTTGGGAAGAAAAATTCCAATTTCTATGGCCAGCCTCAGGGAAGAATGAGACTCAGAGGCAGGAGGACGGAGAAGATCAGAGAAAAACTTTTGCTTGTGAAGCTGGTTCTGAGGCCTTCATTTTGGGGTACTGTTTTCTGAGCTGCAACGGAGATTAAGTGAACTTTTCCACATGTCAGTAAGTGGCAGAGCTGAGATCCAACTAAACCAAGATCTTGGCTATTTTAATTGTGCCATGAATAACTGTCTTGAACAGTGATCAAGTACTAATATTAGAGAGAAAGAGAAATTTATCCATCCTGGAACAAAAGAGCCAAACCAAAATAATCAGAATCCCTTGTTAATGCATGTTTAAAATGTGTATCCACGGATCACTTCTGACAGGATGATGCAGATCAGTAGAAAGCCTCCAGGAGAAACTTGCTGCCTAATGCACACATATACACAAAAGAAATAAAAAGTATGAAATCACAAGATATGATACCAGAAATAGGTCCAAATGGATGGATTGAGTTGTTAAATCATACCTAGTTCAGCTTATGGAATTCCAAAGTTTAAAAAGCATTAGTTTTTCAGCCGGGCATGGTGGCTTACACCTATAATCCTAGCACTCTTGGAGGCTGAGACAGGAGGATCACTTAAGGTCAGGAGTTTGAGGTTTCTGTGAGCTATGATGACACCACTGCACTCTATCTAGCCTGAGTGACAGAGCAAGACCCTGTCTCAAAAAAAAAAAAAAAAAAACTGAGTGACAGAGCAAGACCCTGTCTCAAAAAAAAAAAAAAAAAAAGCATTAATTTTTAACAGCAGAGTGGTTCAAGGAAGAAGTGAAACGGTTTACAGGAAAATCGTTTGAATTAAAAGAGCTACAATATACTATTCTACTTGTATTTTAAAGGCATATAAAGATTTACTGAAAAATCACATTAATCATTGACTCACACTTGTTCCACCAAATCAATATGCCATAGAATCAATTCAGTTTCTTTCTTCCCTTTTTGAGGTTATTTCCTACTCAGGGAGAATATCGATTGACGCACTGATTTTGGATTATTAATCTACTCTTAGTGTTTTTTTAATATTATTTGAGATCACCTTAATCTAGTAATCTGATCATTGCAGCTGGAAAAAGTCAGCCACTATGGCACAATAGATCTTTAGATATGTCTAGAGAAAGAAAGGCTCAATGCGCCAATGGCCCTTGAGTTGCACCCCTTGGTCCAAGTTCCTAGAGAGTATGTAAAGAGGATGCAAATGATATGCACTGACCTCTGCCACTGCTGTCGGAGGAGGCAGACTGTGATGAAATGGACTGAATTTACAGGGCAAAGTCTTCAAGATGACAAGAGATGATCCTTGTCATTGAGAACAAAAGGAGATGGATGCAGCATATGCCTGTTATATCTGGTGACTCTCTGGAGAGCAGAGTTCATTGCTAGTGAATAGGACATTACCCCAGTCAAGTGACTTAAGAGGAAATACTACCATTTCATTATTTTTACCTATTTATAGTTTATCCAATATTTGATCTTTAAGGAATCAGAAATAATGCATTGTTATCATATTGAAACAGTGATATAACTGACAAGAAAGCTGCAAACAGATACAAGTAAAGAATGTAGTTTGTGATGATGTAAGGATGACCGTTCATTGAGATCTTCTAGGTATTACGTACCACATAAGGTGCTTTACAATGCAAGGTTTCTCAACCTTAACAATATTAAGATGTTGAGCCAGATAATTTTTCACTGTGGAGAGCTGTTCTGTACACTGTAGGATGCATAGCAGGATCCCTGGCCTCAATTTAATAGATGTCAGTAGCACTGTTGCCCAATTCAAACAACCAACAGCATCTCTAGACACTGTCAGATGTCCCTGGAGTGGGGAAATCTCCACTGGTTGAACCTGCTGCCTTACAATAATAATAATCATAACTTAAATTATTATCAAGTATTAATTTAAGCCTTTCTTTCCTGTTTACCCGTTTTATGTTCAACTATATCACCCAGACAAAATAGTACACAAAACAGAAATGAGCAGCTTCTTGACATATCAAATAGAGAGCATCTATGTAACCACCAAACAAGTTAGAAAAATAAAAGAGCATTTCCATCTTTATAAGCTTCCATAGGACCCCTTCCAATCTCTAACCACTGTCTTCCCCCCGAGGTTACCATTATCCTAAACTTCCTAGTCTGTCTTTACAGTTTTACTACCCAAGCATGTATCTCTAGAGTTATAGTTTACCTTTCAGATAACCATTATCAGGCATTTACAGGTGAATGTGTTCCATCAAAACAAAGAAGTAAGCCAAAAAGAAAATGATTTAGGGTTCAGGAAACAAGGAAAACAGCACTGGAATCCTCAAGGTGGCAGGGAAGGGTAATCCCAGAATAGCACCTGGCACCCAGCATAGAAACCAACCAGTACATATTGCAGCAAGTAAGACAGCTCCGGGACAGATTTCTCCAGGAAAATGAAATCAATATAAATGCCTGATGCATCTGAAATATACTGAGAGGTGATTTGGACAGCTCGTCAAAAATTTGGGCATCATTTAGAGAAAAGTGCATAGAAAATTAAACAATCAAACAAACAAACAAAAAACAATTTCACTATGGAAAAGTAAAAAAAATGCAAAAAATTATTAGACTATACTACATGACTCAGTTGTAAATTATTTACATTGTCATAGTGCAAACAATGAGTATTATTCTGACTGATGTTATTGTACTATGATATAACCATATTAGTAGGACAGGAGAGGGGAAGTATGATGCTTGGGGGGCAGTGTGGAAGTTGAGAGAGTTAAATCCTCTCAAGTTAAGAATTCAATAGATAATGCCTAACAAAATACAGGAGGGTTTTTTAAAAATATGGTAGAAAATATCAAAAGAATTCACTGAAAGAGATGAAAATGGTTGCCCCTAAGGAGGGAGAAATGGGGGTAGAGTGAGGGCTACTGTTTTTATATCAAACCTTGTATCACTGTTTGACTCTTTAAATCATGTGCACATAAAACTTTGATGAAAATGAATACTTTAAAAACTGACTTAAAAAAAGGTAATTATAATAGAGGTGAATCCATCAGTAGTGCTTGAAGCAAAATGAATAGGAAATAGGTTGGTGTCTTCATAAACTCTGATTTAAAACAGTTTTCCTGAATGATCATTTGCAAACACGTAATGAGGTAGTTTGAGACACTCCAGAAATAAGATGAAATGGCAGTAAACTTATCTCGTTCCATTCAAGCAAAGACTGTAATGTAAGGGCTATGTCTGTAAGATTCAAAGCACCAAAGTACAGTCAGCCCTTCGTATCCGCAGATCCAACCAATCACCAATCAAAAATGCTTGAAAAAATAAATAACTAACAACAATAAAAACGATACAAATTTAAAAACAATACAGTATAACAACTATTTACATAGCATTTACAGTGTATTAAATATTCTAAGAAATCTAGAGATAATTAAAGTATACAGGAGTATGTGCATAGTTTACATGCAAATATTGCACCATTTTATATAAGGGACTTGAGCATCTGTGAATTTTGGTATCTGCATGAGGTTGTGGAACCAATCCCCTATGGATACTGAGGTATCCATAATTGTACAGGGAAATTAAAATGCTAATGAATAAAGTTCTTGCCAGTGAAATAAATAGTCGCTCACCTTCTAGTTTAATATAATTCTTGCATTCTAGATCACACCAGTCAGGAGAACCATCAAGAATTTGGCAGCTATTTAAATTATTTCAACCCTGAGAATTCCTGGTACCCCAAACCTCCAAATCCTTTATCTTTCCAAGGAGGGGTCTGAGATCCTCAGGGGCCATTGAAAGTTTCCTAGGTAGGACACAGGATGCAGTAGAGTGAGCACAGACTTTTGTATCAGATCTATTTTGGTTTAAATCCCAGTTCTACTCTTAATAGGTATGTGATCTTGGCAAAATTACTTAATCTCTTTTAATCAGAGTTTTGACATCTAAAAATATAAGGATAATAATGCCTACATTGCTTTGATGTTTCTCGAGATCGAAGAGATAATTTTTATGAAGCCCTTGGCATGTAGATGGTTCTCTAGAAAATTTAGCTAATATTATAATTATTGTCACTGTTATAATTATAATATAACCATTATTATTACTACTGCTGTTGCCAATGGTATTATAACCGATCCACTGCATGGTGGCTTTATACAGCAGTGCTGCTTCCTTTGCCTCATCCTCCATGGATCCTGACCTTGCTGAGGCCACTGGTAGTATCTATGTCATTTCTGCCAGCTGGGATCAGGGTCTGCCCCATCACTGCCATCAGCATCTAATTAAGGCTTCTTAAAATCATAAGCTTTTTAGTCCTCTTAGGCCCTCAATGAACTTGGAACAACTTTTCCTAGGAATTGGTTCAGATGGAATTTACATGATATCATCCATTAATCTATACAATAAACATTCATTGAAAAAATGCTTTGAAGCCAACAGTGTTCTCTGTGCAAAACATGCAAAGATAGATAAGCCAAAACCCCTGAGTCTGGTAGAGATTAATCATTACCTAGGTCAGCCTTCAGAAGCATCTCTCCCCAACAGTGCCCAGTGTTCTTCAGGTTTTCACAGGAGGCAGGTTGTGTTTTTCAAATGGCCACAATAAGATTTCCCATCCCACAAGCTCTTCTTGTAATATGACATTGACATTTCTGTCATTGAGAGTTTGGGTCTATTTTCCTTCCCCTTGAACCTAGGTGGGTCTGTGACCTTAGAAAAATGCTGCTATACAACCTCCAAAGCTAGGTGGTAAAAGAAGATGTATCTTCCATATGTTAAACACATACACACACACATACACACACACACACCCCAAAACTTATCAGCTTAAAACAACAATCATTTTAATCATTTTGTTCATAAATCTTCAGCATGAGCGGAGCTCAACGAGAACAGCTCATCTTGACTCTGGATGGTATGGTGTCACACGGGAGAATTGATGGGGCTGGAGGATCCACTTCCAAGCTGGCTCACTCACATAGATTGCAATTTGGGTTTCTCCATGGGGCATCCTGGCTGCCTAACAGAATGCTGGCCTCAGACATTTTGGCAGCTCAGGGCTCCAAAGGCCAATCTCCTAAGAGAAGAAGGCAGAAGATGCATGGTTCTTTTTAGTCAAGCCTCTGCAGCATCACTTCTGCTGCGTGCTATCCCTGGAGCCAGTCATAGAGGTTTGCACAGGTTCAAGCAGAAAAAAAATGTAGACCTCCACGTCTCAGTGGGAGAAATTTCAATGTCCCATTAGGAGTCAACTTAGAGTGGAACACAGTGTTGCACCATTTTGGAAAACACAATCTGCCACACTCCCAATATCCAGTACCTGAGTCTCTTTGTCAGAGGACTGCCCTCAGGCTGCAGGAGACCATTTTGCCTGGGTGCCTGAAAAATATTCCAAGTGCCTGGGAATTGATGTTGCCCCCATAGCCCTTAACCAATCACTAACAGGTGCTGGGGTATAAATACTCTATCTCGTTTGCTTTCTGATTGGGGCAATTTTAAAGTGTGACCTGCACTGTCTCTAGAGTTCCTCTAAAAATAGTTTCACATGAATCTTCATCTCAGAATTTTCTTCTTGGAAGACCCTGGGAAAAGCATATCTAAGATACACACTATCACATCTTAAGATATTTCTGTGATTTATGAAAAGAAGATTTTAAGGGAATTTCACACTGTACCCCAGGGATGGTGGTTATTGTTTTCTTCAAATGGTAAGGGAACTTACACATATGATGCTAACATGAATACATGTGGTAAAATGATTGAGATTTTAGTTTTAGTTTGGTCTCTGTATTTTTTTCCTCCTATCCCATTTCTAATCCAAGAAAGTAGCCAAGCTCTTTGCAGTTCTTTGAAACTGGGGGTTTTGTAGTACAGAAAACTGAAGGCACTGTAGTAGAGATGACCCATATTCCTGCCTCTGTGAAAGTCTAAATGCCTAGAAATTGTTATGTTGGCTATCTCAGAGAGGAGGGAAGGAAGAAGAGAGAATTTCCTTGAGTTCCCTGAAAGAAAGAGCTTGTCTCAACTGGGAAGGAGGTAGACATGTCTGGACCCAAACGTGGGTCTCCAAGACTATTCTCAGGGAAAGCTCTGAAGGGAGATGGTTTAGTGGTGGACCAAGGGGCTCCTTACATGGATCAAGAATTTTGGAGTCCCAGCATGTAAAGACTGGGGTTTTCTATGCGGTGGGTGGAGAGTCACAAACCTGAAGTTTTGGGAGAGGCATGCACAAAGACAGAGGAGTAAGACCAGGAGCCAGGGGGTACTCTGCCAAAGAACCCATCCGAAGGGTTTAATTCTTCTATGTTCTTCCCTTGGACATTGCGAAAAGTCAAATTTAACCTATAGCTTAACATCTCCCCTTTCAACTCTTCAGTAAAGTATAGAACCCACACGCAACCCTGAGTGGTACATGCTGAGGATGGTGTGATGGTGGGGGGGGGGTTGCAAGTGAAGGATATGCTTCTTATTCCACACCCACTCTTCTGATGGACCCATAGTGAGGGAGGCTTGTCCTATTAAGGGAGCCATGCCAAGGAGCTCTACAAGTGACCAACAGCAAAGCGAGAGAGGAGCCACACTGATCTGTCATGGTGAAGTGTTGGATAGGCAGCTAGTCCCATGCAGGAATCTATACTTGAATACAGTGCAGAGTCAACAGTGCACATAAGCACAGGCTGCTCCATGGTTTACAGGCAAATGGGATGATGTCACTATGGTACCATCTCTATTATAAATGTAATCTTTGCTAATTTTTAAAAATTATCTCCCCTAGATACATGAGCACTTCCTAGTTGAACCTCTAACATGAATTTCATTCTAGCTACAGCTATGTGTCTAGCTTCAGTCAACCTGAAATATCTTGAGCAACTTTAGACCCCTCAAGCAATGTAAATATGTTAATACACTCAGGGAATAGTCCAGGGAGAGGCCAATATAATAAAAATAAGAGTCAAAATGATACGCTGTGAAAGACAACCTCATAATGTTTCAAATAAGCCTCAGACTTTTGAGAAAGGAGAAAAGCTATTTAGAGTGGAATACTTAGCCATTCCATTTCCTAAGAAGCTTTCAATTTCCCACTTATAATTACAACAATCTGTAAATTCTATATTGTTCTGTCATAGGTCCCTATGAATAAAGACAACGCCCCATCCACATTACATTCTCCAAGCACCTATGAGATGTTGAGAGTCCCGTTAGCCCTTGAGAAAGAAATATGGAGCAACAATCTTTTTGCTGATTCAAATGATGAGCCTTGGCTTGGATGTATCCTGAAAACACTACATTATAACAAAATGGTTTTAATCTAGTTCTGAGAAATAAATCAAATTTCTAGTCAACAGATTTATGAGAACAGTCTCCTTGAATAATGAAATTTGAGAACCTGCATGTAGGAGGAAGGCAAACTCAGTTTTACTGCTGGATCTCAGATTCCTAATCTCCCGTGGAAAACTCTCAGTGGCATCATGGTTGTCCACTTCTAACCACCCATCATCACCTGCCAGGAACGGCCTTGAGGACTGTGGATGAGTCTAATGCCCAGAGTACTCATTCGCGATTCTGACTTGGTACAGGGCTGTCTTTCCACATAGAGTTTCACTAAGAAAAGATATTGTCTGTGCACTTATAGATAACCAAAATCGATAAGCAAAGTTGAGCACAGTGCTTGCTGTATTGTAGACATGCAAGGGAAGGAAGGAAGGAAGGAAGGAAGGAAGGAAGGAAGGAAGGAAGGAAGGAAGGGAGGGAGGGAGGGAGGGAGGAAGGGACACTATACTTTCCTAGTCCATTTACTTTGCCATTATTTTCAAGGCTTTCTCATACCTTCTCTCCTCAAACCTCTGAACTCCCTCCCTCATTCTTACTCTAAGCCAATTCTCACTTCCTTCAGGGAGAAATATGAAACAAGAGAAGGGAAGTTTAGCAGATTCTGCCTCCCCTCCTACCCACCTTCCATCTTCAAGGTTACATCTTCCATCTTCTCACCTGCTGACATATGAATTAACCATACTCCTATCTAAAGACAATCTCTTTGCACTTAATCCCATCTCCTCTGACCTACAGAAGGATATAGTTATAGCAATTGTGCCTTCTCTCTCCTACATATCAAATTTTCACCCTCTACTAAATCACCTTTATCAGCTAACAAACATGTTATTTCTCTTTTCTTAAAAAATAATCCTCTCTAGAAGTTCCCATTTTCCTCTAGTTCCACCCCATTTCTTTCATTTCTTTGCAGCAAAGCTCTTTGAAGGTATTGTCCATATGCTCTATCTACAATTCTTCTCCCATTCTCACGTAAATCCACTCCAACCCAGCTTTCCTCACCGCTGCTCCACCAGTACCACTGTCACTAAGATCCCTGCTGTACGGCTGGCTCCAACGGTCAGTTTTCCGTCCTCATCTTCCTTGATCCCTCGGCTGCATTTAGCACAGTTCCTCACTCCCTCCTTCTTAATTACACTTTCTTCACTTGAGTTCCAGGACACCATACCCTCCTGGCTTTCCTCCTACCTCCCTAGTTTTGTCCTCTTAGTCTCCTTTCCTGGTTTCTCCTTTTTCTGACCTCCTAATGTTAAAGTACCCCAGGGTTGAGTCTTTGGTCATCTCTTCCTCTCTATTTATATACACCAATCCCGACAATTTCATTTAGTCTCATAGATTTAAAAACCACATATACAATGGCTACCTTCAGATTTGCATCTTCAGCCAAGAGCTTTCTCCTTAGTTCCAGACTTCAACATTTAACTCCACTTGAATGTCTAATAGGCATCTCAAATTCAACACATCCAAAACTAAACTTCTGATTTGCCCTTTTAAACGTGCTCCATCCAAGACCTAACCATCTCAGTTGATGGGATCTCCATCTTTTCTCATTCAGGTCAAAAATTATGACGTTATTCATGACTATTCTCTTTCTCTCACACCACAATTCAATCCAATAGCAAACAGTGGCTGGCTCTTCCTGAAAAATATACCCAGAATACCTCGCCACCTTTTTGCCTGAGCAAAGAGCCCTAATTGCAATCCCTGCTTCCCCCCACCCTTGCCCTCTTATAGTCTATGCTATGGTCTGTTCTGTGAAACAGCAGACAGAATTATCCTTTGTAAATACAAATCAAATGATGTTATCCCTCTGCTCAAAAATCCTCCAGTGATTTCCCACTCTAATCAGAACAAAAAGCCAAATTCCTTTACAATCATTTACAAGGTAATTATAAACTCACCACTTCTCTTATCTCATCTCCTATGTTCTCCTCTTTGTTTATTCCATTCCAGTCTCTCTGGGCTGTTTGCCATTCCTCAATCACATATGCTCCCACCTCAGTCATGACCTTTGCACCTCAGGACCTTTGCGCCAGCTGTTCTCTCTACCTAGAACACTCTTCCTTCAGATACCCACACAGCAGAGTCTCACTGCCTTCAAGCCTTTGCTCAAATATCACCTTTTCAACAAATTTCGCCCTGACCACCCTATTTAAAACTGCATTCTTCCTTCCCCCCAACCTCCCGTAATCTCACTCTGAGGTTTTTTTCCCTAGTACTTATCACAGTCTATCATTGTAAAACTTGTCTATTACATATATTGTTTAATATCCGTCCCCCCAGTAGCATGTGGGATCCAAGCATAGATCTTTCACTGTTTTGTTCAGTGATATGTCCCAACTGCCTAGAATATTGGAACATAGTGGATAGTTAATACATATTTGCAGAAGGAAAAGAAGGAGAAAAGGGAGGAATGGAGAGAGGAAGGGAAGGAAGGAAGGAGGGAAGAAAGAAGAAAGGGAAGGAAGAAAGAAAGTGAAGACTGCAGCATTTTGGCTGTTCTTGGACAATTCAGTTGCCCTCTTTGGGTCTGAGTTTTCATCTTGAAATAAAAGGGAGTTGAATCAGATGAATTGTAAGATCCCTTCCACTCCTACATGTAATGATTCTATAAACTATGTGACTCCAAGGGGGTTCACAAAAGATGTGAAGAGCATTTGGACCTTATTATGATGCAAAAATTCAGGACAAGTAGGAGGCCTGGTAGACTGGCTGAGCCCACTTCCCTTGTATTCCCAGCCTGCCACAAGGCTTTCCTGGCTGAGTCACTTCAGCCCTCCTCCATATGACATTGATCCTGGAGAAGCTAGAGCACTATCCCACGCCACCCCCTGATGTACAGGCTACACAGGCAAAGGCTTCTTCATGAGATCCTAAGACATATGTCTCTGCCAAATTTAAGCAACTAGAAATTGCCACTTGATGTCCCTGTTAGATTATGAAAGCTATTCTTCTGCTTTTGACCCTATTTCCCAGTCACCCTTTGGTTTGCTGCATCTGGCAAAGCTCCTGCTCTGCTCCGCTGCATCGTCAAGCTTGGGCAGCCAGTATCAGCAAAGGGCCCTGTGAATCTCTCTGTTCTTTGGTACAGAGTCCCTGGAATAGAAGCTGATGCACCTGCTTTTCCCCTATAAGACAAATGGAATTTCCTGAGAGGAGGGTAAATGCTGAGCTATAGGAAACATGGAATCCTAGGCCTGTGGGACACTCACTAATGCAGAAAGACAAGATCAGCATCTGCTGGCTGATTTCATCCCTGCTTCAGAGGCAGGTGGGCAGTTGGCAGAGAGGGCCCAGACCATGGAGAAGTCAGCAAGGTACTGTATCATGGCGTGAGGTGCACATGTGTCAGGGAGGATTCTTAGCTGTCACCCCAGAGTTACCCAGGGAAGAAAACCTTTCAGCAACAGTAAGCTGGAACCTGAATCTTGCTTCCCTTTTCAAACCTGAACCCTCACTGCCCCAACACAGACCAACTCACAGAAATCATGTGGTTTGGTGAGGAAAGACAAAGCATCAAGAATTAGGGGATGTATATTCTCCACCCAAAGAGAGACACTTTTTCTTGCAAACAAGTGGTTCATTTGCAAAAGATCCACCAAGCAGATCCACAAAATAACCTGTTCCTAAAGACTCGTCATGGATCAGACTTCTATGGACAATGAGGAGGCAGCTAATGCTTCTTATAAAGTCCTACCACTGACTCCTGTAAGAGTAGGACAAGTCCTTCTGCCTGAAATGTCTTAATTTCTGCTTTTCTACCTAGAAAACTCCTACTCATCTTTCAAGACCCAAATAAGATTTCTTCTATGAAAAATTTTCCAATCCTCTCCCAGCCTAAAAACACACACAAATCAATAAATTATCTTCTCAATAATACCTCAACACATTGTTCATAATTTGGTTAGTCAATCCACAAACACCTTAAAGAAATAGGCTTGTACTAAAAATGTTTAGTTGCGATACCTTCTTATCTCATTAACTGGATACATATTACATATTTTTAAAGTATCATTCAATGATATGCAGCTACAGTAATAAGAGTAACAAAAACATATTTCCAGAGTCAGCAATAGTTAAAACACATACAAGTGTCCTTATCTTTTTGGTCGTCAATATTAAAAATCCTCACTTGCTTTTATATGACGATTTTTATTCCCTTTTGCAAGAAACAACTGAGAAAAAAATGCCAGACAGTGTAATATAAGGTGACACAAACTCACAGTTTTTTCCCTTTACCTTACCTGATGAAAATTACATCCCTGCTTAACAATTTTCAACTTTACCTCAAACAGAAGCTGCCCACACTTGCTAGGAATGTAGATATCAGAGCCATATCAGTGTTGAATTCTTATTCAAAGTTAGTT
The DNA here is from genome assembly GCF_000956105.1 of Propithecus coquereli. Lineage (NCBI taxonomy): Eukaryota > Metazoa > Chordata > Mammalia > Primates > Indriidae > Propithecus > Propithecus coquereli. The sequence continues at coordinate 8,976,232 of NW_012136080.1, forward strand.
TTCAAGTTTGAAATACCATCTTATGTCATTGCCATTTTGAGGACTGGAGAAAAGAAAACTGCTAGAAACTATCTGGTTGGGGGATAATGAGACAGCTAGTCTCTGCTGCAAATTGAAATGCATCTCCCTCAAGCCAACAGATATTTGGCAGAGATGTATCAATAGACCTTCATTAGATACTGTGGATTCAGCTTATGTTTAAGAGAATTTTCTCTAGTCTGGCCTTCACAGAAGGTCGTCGTATAGTCTCTTCTCATGAAAGACACTTCTAAGGAGAAGGGGACTTGGACCACGAATAAGAACCACAGGGTAGTCCAGGGGAATGGACAAAACCCAATTGGGGAATGTTCCCGTTAGTATATGTAAAGGGCCACATACTAAATATTTTTAGTTTTGCAAGACATACAGTCTCTGTAGCAATTACTCAACCCTGTCGTTATAGCACAAAAGCAGCCAAAACAATACAAAAATGAATAGATCTGGCCGTGTGCCAATAAAACTTTTTTTCTACAAACAGGCATTCAGCCAAAATTTGCTGCCCCCTGATCTAAGCTAATGCTTCCCAAAGTGTTATATACATGCCATCTTAAGTACATGGATATACTGGCTGATTGCAGGTGGCTCACAAAGAAATAGTTTAAATTTTAAGTATGTTTGTGATTTAACTAGAAACAAACATAATTATCTTATCGAACACGATTTCATGGATATTATTATATTTAGTATAAAGCTAAATTTATTTTTAAGTAAAAAATGAGTTTATTCAAGAAAAATAATAAGTAAATAACAAGAGTATATTGATATTGTAAAAATCTTGTAGCTAGTATAGGAACGGCCAAATCCCGGAAACACTGCTCTAAGCTGCACTTACATCCTCATCCACAGGCACGATGTGACCTCACTCCATCTTTTACTGCTATCATTATACTGGACCAGGAGGAAGGCCGCTAAGAGGCCACTTCAGACCTCTGGACTTGATTTTCTGTCTGGAAATGGCCAGTCCTCACAAACTGGTTCACAAAGGTGAGCTATGGTTTTCTGTCTTAAAGTCTTTCAACTAATATATGACCACATCCAGAATTTTATTAAGAATAAATTTTTCAATGTTTTTAAAGTTAAAGAAAAACAGAGATCCTATCTTTTTTTGTAATTCAAGAAGAAAAAATATCATTCACTTTATTAAATCACAGAATATTTGCTAAAAGGAAAATCAGAGATCATTATGTAAATAGCTATTGAGGGATTTCGTAGGAATATTTTTTTGTTTAGATTTTTAGCCCAAAGTATGCTACCAATAAAAATCATGTTTCAGAACCTGCTATGTCTCAAACCACAGAGAGTAAGAAAGGTCAAAGTATGAAAGATTTTTCTCTCGCAAGATTTTTCTCTTGCATCTCATTTCTGAATATTCAAGTTTTTTGACAATGTATTCTCAAACTCCCCGTTGGTTTCTGGGTAGAGGCTTAATTCCTAGGTGAGATAAGTTGGCTTCTTTCTAGAAAAGAAGATCAGCTCAGCACAGGTGTCAATCCCAGTGTATATTCTGATTGGCCTCTATTATTTAGATGTCTGTAGTTAGTGTGGAACGAGGAGCATGCGGAGCAGAAGAGTCTACACTTAGGAACAAGACACAGCTGTATTCAGATTCTAGCTTGGTTACTGTTTGTCCTACTTCGTAGAATTATGATAAACATTTAAGATAAACTATGTAAAGTCCCTAACGTGGTTTCTGCCTAGGGTTGCTAGATTCAGAGAAAAAAAGTACAGGCAATCTGTATTTTATCTGGCAACACTCTCTGGACATAGTGTCCACTTGAAATAAATTTTAGAAGTTGTTGCCTTTATTGGAAACACATGACATTTCTGTCTCTTCATGGGAAGAGGGAACAGAGAAGTGGTGGTGGTTTTAGGAAAAATGAGAACATGTCTTGCAATGAGCACTGTCTACATTCATTTTTTGCTGCTATAACAGAACACCACAGACTGGGTAAGTTATAATGAACAGAAATTTATTTGGCCCATGGCTCTGGAGAGGCTGGGAAGTCTAAGGCTGAGGAGCCACATATGGTGAGGACCTTTCTGCTGTGTCATTCCATGGTGGAAGGTGGAAGGGCAAGATAGTATAGTAGAGAGAGAGAGAGAGAGAGGTAGAATGGAGAGAAGGGAGCTGAATCCATCCCTCTTTCAGGAACCCATTCCCATGGTAATGGCATTAATCCATTTGTGAAGGCAGACCTCCTAAGGGTCCTACCTCTCAACCCTGTTGCATTGGGGATGAATTTTCCAACACACGAACTTTGGTGGACACATTCAAACTACAGCAAGCATTTAATTAATTAATTCTTCTCTAAGCAACAGAAACTTGGGTTTAGATTTGGAAAAAAAGAAAGAAAAGGCCAGCTCTCTGTTAAACAGAATAGATATTGGAAAAGAGCAAATAAATTGAGAACAAAAATCATGCCTATTAAAAAAGTAGTCACTGGTAGGTAATTAGCTGCCTCTACTGATGGCAATTTCCTCAAAATTTTACACTGGGTCCACACTTGAATCCAGCTGTGGTTGGCCCCTCTATGGCTTATTTCAGATGGGGCAGATCTATTTTAGCAAAAGAGAGATGAGATTAAAGTTGGGGAGACATACGAAATACTCAACCCATATTTCCAGAGTAGAGGACAGTATCCAGGCTTTCCACTGACACTCGTGTTTGCCTCTCGTGACCACAGAAGTCCTGACTGCCTCTACCTGTGGGGTTGCATGTGCCAGTGAGCTTGGTCACTCGACAGTTTTTCTTTTTCCCAAGATGACTGACTAAAAAGAAGTTAATGTTTTCCATCCCAAGGGAGGAGGACTGAGAACCAATTGTGCTCTGCCATTGGCTTGGCTCGTTTTCTAGGAAGTTTCTTCTTATAGGCCTTCTGAATATGAATGACTGATAGTGGATCTACATTCAGTATGTCAGTACAAGATGGTTTTGAAAAATGAGGGGAAAGGCTGCTCTAGAACCTACTTGGACTCTGAACCTGAAATAATGAGTTTCTTGTCTTAACCATAACAGAAATATTCAGATATGACTTTGTGACCATTTCTAGGCACAGTGTTAGGAAAGAAAACAAAGAAAGAAGGGAAAAAAGAAAGATCTGTTTCCTGAAGTATGGCTAATAAATGTTTTGGAAAGCATATTCATTAAAATATAACTAGATCCTAAATGAATCACACAATCAATCTTTTCAAACCATTGCTGAGCTCCCAAGAAAGTAAAGCACACCAACAAACAGGTCATATTATTACATAGGTGGAGGGAGGGTGAGAAGAGGCAGTAAGTTGCAACTAGAATGATAAGCAAAAAGAAATGGCAAAAGCCAGCATTTGCTTGAGAGCAAATGATAGAACCAGCACTGAAAAAGGGAGACTAAACCTAGAGCAAGGTGGGAACCTAAACCTAAGACCTCTGCATTAAGTATACATTCTCAAAGGAAGTTAAAGTGGTCCTAGGTTAATAGGCCTCCCGGCTCCTGGTAGAAACATACAAATCTTTCTGGAGGCAGCAATTCCAGTTTAGGCTCTTAGGATCTCATGGAATGAGATCAATTAAATATGATCTCCCAATATGAAAATACCAATACACAGGGAAACAAACCACTACAAATAAAAGTAGCATAAAAATAAAATGTATTGACCAGTACGGTCACTCACACCTATAATTCCAGCACTTTGGGAGGCTGAGGAGGGAGGATTGCTTGAGGCCAGGAGTTCAAGACCAGCCTGGCAACATAGTGATAGCCTGCCATCTCTACAAAAAAATAAGAAAAATTAGCCAGGCATGGTGGCACATGCCTGTAGTCCCAGCTATTCAGGAGACTGAGGCAAGAGGATTGCTTGAGCCCAGGAGTTCAAGGCTGTAGAGAGCTATGATGGTGCCGCTATATTCCACCCTGGATGACAGAGCAAGATGCTGTCTCAAAAAAAAAAAAAATCTATGTGTGAATATGTGTGTATATACATACATATTATTTACATACAAATATGTATGTACAAATATACATACAAATCTATGTGTGTATGTGTGTATATATGTATACATACACATGTACACATACATGCCCATATATAAGATATTCTTATATATTTAAGATATTCTTTAAGTTAACCCACTCATTAGTGACTAGATATCACATTTAATAAGAACCATATGAAAAGACAAGCAGGCTGATAAATAAGGATAGCCATTGAATATGGCACAGTCAGTTGAGAATAATATAATTCCATTCTAACCGGATTTGTGTTTCAATGAAGAGAGTAATGGAAGCCTGATAGCACCAAGGCATTATTCGAAAAGCCTGGAGAGGAAA
>NW_012136080.1:8980630-8985239 GCF_000956105.1 Propithecus coquereli
GAATAATATAGCTGCTTCCCTTTTTTAGCATCTTAAAGCTGGAACAACTCTGATAACTAGACCAGCTACGAGATTCAGAAAGGTGAACTGATTTGCTCCAAACCACACTAGCTGGTTAGCAGTATATATATATATAAACACACACACTGTATTAGCAGCTGCAGAATATAAAATAATATGAATGGAATGTTTCAAGAAATAAAAGATAAAACTAAAAAGGAGAAATAAAAAGAGCATATCAAAAAGATCTTGTGGAATTGAAAAGTAACCAAATCGAGGCTTTAGAAATGAAAAATGTAATAGCTAAAAATCAAAACTCAATGGAGGTGTTAAAGAGAAAATTGTTTAATATAACTGAATAAATAATTAATGATGTTGGAACAATTGGAAAAAAAAAAAAAACCTTGACCCTTAGCTCACAGCTCATATATCATACAAAAATTAACTCAAAATGGATAATATACCTAAAGGTAAAACCTAAACTTATAAAACTTATAAAAGAAAACATAAAAGAAAATTTTGTAACATTGAGTAAGGCAAACATCTTCTAAATACAACACAAAAAGTATAATTGGTAACAGGAAAAATTTGGTTAATTGGACTTCATCTAAATTTATAACTTCTGCTCTACAAAATACATTGTTAAGGGAATGAAAAGACAAGCTACACACTTAGAAAAAAATATTTGCAACTTACATTTTTTACATAAGACTTGTATCCGTAATATAGAAAGAATTCTCACAACTCAATAATTAGAACATAAACACCACCTTAAAAATGGACAAAAGACTTGAATAGACACTTCACCAAAGAAGATACATAGATGTCAAATAAGTAATTAGTCATTTAAATTATTACTGAAAACTATTAGTCATTAGAAAAGTGAAATTAAAACCACAATGAGGTATCACTTTAGACACAATAAAATAGATTAAATAAAAAATAATCACAATATGAAGTGTGGGTGACAATGTAGAGAAACTGGAAGTCTTATACATTTCTTATGGGAATTCAACATGGTACAACCACTTTGGAAAGCTGTTTAGTAATCTCCTACAAAGTTAAGCATTTGCTTAACATCACTAGTCACCAGAGAAATGCAAATCAAAACTACATTGCAATTCATCTTACCCCAGTAAAAATGGATTTTATCAAAAAGACAGGCAATAACAGATGTTGGCAGCAAGGATGTAGAGAAAGGGGAACCCTCAGACACTATTGGTGGAAATGTAAATTAGTACAGCCACTATGGAGAACAGTATGGAGGTTCCTCAAAAAACTAAAAATAGAACTACCATATCATCTAGTAATTCCACTACTATCCAAAAGAAAGGGAATCGATATATCAGAGAGATATCTGCACTCCCATGTTTATTGCAGCAGTATTCACAAAAGCCAAAATATGGAGACAACCTAACTGCTTGTCAACAGATGAACGGATAAAGAAAATGTGGTGTATATACACAACAGAATATTATTCAGCCATAAAAAGAATGAAATCCTATCATTTGCACATCACGAATGAAACCGGGGGCCACTAGGTTAAATGAAATAAGCCAAGCACAGAAAGACAGATATCGCATGTTCTCACTCATAAGCGGGACCTAAAAAAAGTGTATCTCATGGCAATAGAGACTCATGGTTATCAGAGGTGAGGGAAGGGGAGGAGGAGGGAAGGAGGAAGGAAAAAAGAATATAAAGATATTTATTATCACTGATCTGTACTCTTAAAAATGGTAAAGCTGGAAACTATGTATGTATATTTTACCTCAAAAAAAATTTTTTAAATCTTATGCCTCATTTTAAACCTGGTCTAATTCTCTTAGAATCCTGGGTATATAACAACTGCTGATGTATCCAAGCCACATATGCTGTAATTGAAAAATATTTGAGAGTTTTAAGTGGGAAGATTCATTTCTTCCCACTTTCTTGAGTATACAGAAAGGTTTTTTCAAACTTGCTAAAATTATGTCCTTTCAAAGACTATTAGAATAGGAGTTTATTTCCCCCAAATATTCTGCTTGGGAGACTATGCCTGCTATGTACGTGATAATCAATGATTTGAGTATTTTCCCAGAAGATTTGAAGTGGAGGTGGAAAAGAACAAGAGAATAAAGAAATGAATTTTGGCAAAATTCCAGGCACTGGTACACAGCAGTAGTTACCATAGGAAATAAAGTATTTTTGTTCCATTTTGTGGGTGAGAAAACCAAGGCTTAGACTGATGAAATAAATTGCCCCAAAGTCACAGAGACAGTAAATGAGAGAGCCCAAATTTGAACTCATGTCGGTGTGCAAAACCTCTGTTCTTGCCGGGCACTGTGGTTCATGCCTGTAATCCTAGCACTCCGGGAGACCGAGGCGGAAGGATCGCTTGAGCTCAAGAAATTCAATACCAGCCTGAGCAAGAGTGAGACCAGTCTCTACAAAAAATACAAAAATTAGCTGGGCATGGTGGTGCATGCCTGTAGTCCCAGCTACGCAGGAGGCTGAGGCAGGAGGATGGCTTGAGCCCAGGAGTTTGAGGTTGCTGTGAGCTGTGATGAAGCCACCACACTCTAGCCAGGCAGGACAGAGCGAGACTCTGTCTTGAAAAAATTAAAATTAAAAAAAACCCACAGATTTCAAATTTACTGATTCGATAGATAAAAATAAAAGCTAAGATAAAAAATAAAATAAAATAAAAACCTCTGTACTTTCCACTACCAGGGTTATAGACGTATGGCCCCCCCTGGACCAGTAGCATCAGTATGACCCAGAGACTTGCTAGAAATTCACATTTTCAGGCCTCATCCCAGACCTTCTGAAACAGACGCTCTGGGGGTAGGACACAGCCATCTATGTTTTAATAAGTGTCTGGGTGACTCTAATGCACGCTCGAATTTGAGAAGCACTGCACTGTGCTAGAGCAATGCACAGAAATGGAGGACACAGGCCATGTGTTTGAAAGAGACAAGGTATGAAGCAGGGCTAATGTGCAGCATGGTGACTCTACTTAATAATGCTGAACTGCATACTTGAAATTTTCTAAGAGGGCAGATCTTAAGTGTTCTCATCACACACACAAAAAAGGTGATGGATGTGTAAATTCGTTTGACTGTGGCGATGATTTCACAATGTATGTGTATATCAAAGCATCACGTGGTACACATTGAATATATACAATTGTTATTTGTTAATTATACCTCAGTAAAGCTGAATAGAGAGAAAGAAAGAGAGAAGATAATGAATGGTCTCTAGTTTGAACCCTTGGGAATAACCCAGGAAAATGATTCTTACTTACAAATGCACTTTGGGAATTAGACTCAGAGGAAAATAAAACAGGCATAGCTGATTTTCCAGAGGGAGACAGAATAATATAGCTGCTTCCCTTTTTTAGCATCTTAAAGCTGGAACAACTCTGATAACTAGACCAGCTACGAGATTCAGAAAGGTGAACTGATTTGCTCCAAACCACACTAGCTGGTTAGCAGCAGAACCAGACTGGAGCATGAGTTCTAGAGCCCAGCATCCAGTGTGTGCTTGTTCTACCAGGCTGCCATTCTCAGCCTCTTCACAGTCATCCAATTTCTTTCTCACATTAGCTGTTAGATATAGCACTGTACGTTTCTCTTCCACATAACTGGGAGTCAGGGATGATTTTAACTTTGAAATTCTATAAAGGATTTTAATTTTTTATTCAACCTTTCTACCTCCTGGCTCTGGGCCAAGAAAGCTGGCCTCTTGTTCTTAGTCCATTCTTAGCAGCTGGAGAACAGCTGAGTGAGAGATGCCAACAGTAACCTGGTGCAGAAATAGGGCATGGGGCCCCTGTCAAGGAAGCTGCCGTCCGCAGGGAAGTTGTGGGACAGCTGGCAGGCAGAGATGTAACCAGGAATAAAGACGCAGCGAGTGCCTGCTATCGTCTGGAACTTTTTCCTTTCCTAGGTTTCTTACCTCATTATAAGACAACTTTGTTGAGAAAGCACAATAGAGAAATTAAAAATTAGATAGAAGGACCAGCAATGTTATTGCCAGTGACAGGAGCATTGTAGGACAGATAGGAAATAGGTCCAGGGTAGCAGGAAAGAATTAACTAAAACTGACCATCTAGACTCCTGACAGAGAAGGGTGGGGGAACAGAAGGCAAGGAGCTACATAGGTTTTCCAGGTAAGAAAGGGATGGAGAACAGAGAGCAGAGCTCATGCAAATCTTGAGAACTATTAGAATGATAAGAAAGGGCAAAAAATCTATTCATGCAACAGCAAAGCAAAAACGAAAGAATAAATCTGGTTTCCTGATTTGGAGTTGGAAGAGGTGCCACAGTGGACCAGCTGAATGTAAGATGCTTTGCCAGTCTGATAAGTTAGCCTTTGTTACAGATAATTAAATGTTGGAAAGTACTCTGGCTATGGTTTTATTCTAAACAGAACTGCATTGTGGATGGTAAAATTGTAAAAAGATGATGAGGCAAGTTGATACGAAGGAGGTAGCATGATTTGCTCCCCCATAGAATAGGTTGCCCAAGGTGGCCTGGGACAAGGCACCGTGAGTGGGAGTGGAGTTCGCCAGGGCAATGAGTGGGGGCACAGCAAATCAGCAATGATGTTGGAACCCAAGAGAATTGAG
>NW_012136080.1:8986394-8987098 GCF_000956105.1 Propithecus coquereli
AAATAAATAAATAAAATTTTTAAAAAATTAAAAAATAAAAAATAAAATAAAATCAGATCCTAGCATTTTTCAAAACAAATATGTTTGATTCCCAATCCAGTTCTTCTAAATCAGAACCTCTGTGGGTTGAGGCCTAGATAGTTTCTATATGTATACTTGGACAAGAATCATTTTTATAAATGACAATTTGTGTGAAAAGAATTTTCTGGAAAAAAGTAACGTATGCAGAAAAGGCTATGAAATCCAAGGGGCTCTTCAAATGCAAGTTGATGGTATTACGATGGCATCATTTCTCTCACTCTACTCTGTTATATTGGTTTAACGAGAGGAGTGATATGTTTGTGAGCTGTAAGGCTGGAAGGGGAAAAAACTCAGGAATGATACCCTTAGGACAGAGGCTAAGTCCAGGAAAACAACATAGTGAAACTTTATCTGGCTAGGATTTATACTCCCATTAGCAAAGCCACCAACCATTAAACTAGTAATTTTCTTTATTTTTCCCACTGCAACAACAGGAAGGTTGATTTTCACTTGCAAGATGCAGCATGAACCCCAGTTATAGTCTCCGACACTACAAAACAAATCACTCTCTCATACTCAAGAACTCCGTTATTCTTTTTTTTTTTTTAATTTTCAGCATATTATGGGGGTACAGATGTTTAGGTTACGTATGTTGCCCTTGCCCCGCCCCCCCCAAGTCCGAG
>NW_012136080.1:8988648-9000192 GCF_000956105.1 Propithecus coquereli
AAAATCAGATCCTAGCATTTTTCGAAACAAATATGTTTGAGTCCCAATCCAGTTCTTCTAAATCAGAACCTCTGTAGGTTGAGGCCTAGATAGTTTCTATATGTATACTTGGACAAGAACCATTTTTATAAATGAAAATTTGTGCGAAAAGAATTTTCTGGAAAAAAGTGACGTATGCAGAAAAGGCTATGAAATCCAAGGGGCTCTTCAAATGCAAGTTGATAGTATTACGATGGCATCATTTCTCTCCCTCTACTCTGTTATATTGGTTTAACAAGAGGAGTGGTATGTTTGTGAGCTGTGAAAGGGGAAAAAACTCAGGAATGATACCCTTAGGACAGAGGCTAAGTCCAAGCAAACAACACAGTGAAACTTTATCTGGCTAGGATTTATACTCCCATTAACAAAGCCACCAACCATTAAACTAGTAATTCTCTTTATTTTTCCCACTGCAACAACAGGAAGGTTGATTTTCGCTTGCAAGATGCAGCATGCACCCCAGTTATAGTCTCCGACACTACAAAACAAATCACTCTCTCATACTCAAGAACTCCGTTATTCTTAAAGACGGATAAAAGAGAAGCAGAGAGTCTAGCCTACCTCCAGGGCCCTTTGCTGAAGCTACCTGCTGGGTTATGAGCTCTGAGAGCAGGAAGCAGGTGTGCCTTATTCATGTCTGCACGTGCATGAAGCAGCACTGTCTCTAGGATATGTCTAAGCAGGACATGCCCACTCAGCAAAGAAGTAGTAACACAATACACATATATTCTACTTTTTTAAAAAACTTATATTGTCATCCAATATGAACAACAGACTAGACTTTGAAAGCTGAGCAAAAACAGAGAGAGAACCTACCACTAAAATTACATGACAGGTAAATTCCTGACATAGACACTGTTAAGGGTCTACCCAATAGCCATGCCTCCTCTCCTTCTGCCCACTCCCACCCCCACTTCTTTCTTAGTAACCTGGTTTGTTCAGGGTAGTAATATAGCCATCAAAAACTATGTAACTTCCCAGCCTCCCTTGTAGACAACGGCAGTCAAATGGCACATGAAAGGCCAAGGAAATATACGCAAAAGTCCTTGAGGCAGGTGCCTTTTCCCGGACAAAAAAGCAAAGCCTTGCTAAAAAAAAAAACAACACTCCTCCACCATTCACTGTTCTTTCTGCACATAATGCAATCGTGAGGCCTAGAGATACAATCACCATCTGTGATCCTGAGACGCCAAGCATGAGAATGAAGGGCTACCCAGTAGGGATGGAGAATGGGAAGACGGAGCCCGAGTCCCCGCTGGCATCCACAGGCGGCCGCACCAGCCTCAGGTTACCTGCCTCCATGCTTTTTATTAAGTTAGAAAAACGAACCCCTTGTTTAAACTTCTCTCAGGTGGCCTTTCTTTTATTTTCAGCTGTACATATTCCTAACTGACAAGAGAAACTTTTCTGAGGGGCATTGGAACTTATAAGCCATAACAGTTCATGGGAACCACTTACTGGGAAGATATCAGTGATGTCAGGGTACCGGCAAGTAAGAATGATAAGGAAATTCCAGAGAGAGGCTGATGTTTCCCTGATATCCCACCATTTTGACATAAGTACAAATGGCATTTTAAAGGCAGCAAACCATGGCCATGACTCTTGCAGGGCTGCTCAAGCTATTAATCCATGAATATTCACTGAGCCCTGTTCTGCAGCCAATGTCCCCCTCCTCCTCCCCCCCCCACCTCCTCCTTTATTAATACTATTCTTTGGAACTCCAGGATTCCACAGTGGTAAAAAAGGAAACTCTCCTCCAAGGATCTCAAAATGCTTCAGCAAGATCTGCAGGGAGATTTACTAAGAACTTTCTCTAAGTTACCCATTCACTCAGTGACAGAGGTAGTAATAGAATATATTTCTATTTTACTTTTTGTGAAACTTCCATTGACTGTTACCCAATATGGAGAACAAAATTTGAAACCTGGGTAAAAATGAGATGAGTTCCTAACTCTAATGAAATAACACATCTAAGGCTAACCATAATCATATTATGCCGCTTGATAATTTTACCTAAATGATTTTTAATACACAGGAATGATGGCAACTACTTGTGTAAAAACAAATCACTTTTCAACCTTTCCCCTCATTTTGTTGGTTTTCCAATGTCTAGAATTAGAACCCATGGAATTATCATGTTAGCATCTCATATACGTACACATATATACACCCAGAAAAATATGAAGCAGATAAAATACTTAGGCCTTCTTCTGGCAAAAGGCAAGTGTCCCTTGTTCTTGCCTTGCACTCCATGTCCCTGCTTGTTCACTGACCCCTAGGGCTGAGATTTTCTCTCTTCCATCCATACACTAGAATCCTATCAACTAGTCATCTCCTCTATAATCACTTCAAAGTTACTGAAACACCAAAGCAATATGTCTCAGATGCTACAGAGCTTATAAAAGCAAGACCTCCAGACCATTGAACTATAAAATAAAAATATCACCTCTGTAGTGCTTTCTATGTACCTGGCACTCTGCTGAGGGTTCTACCTACATTCACTCATTTTATCTTCACCAAACAACCTCATGAGGCAGATATTATTCTTATGTTCATTGTGTGGGGGAGGAATGGAAGTATCAATAGGATAAGTCACTAGTAACACAGCCAGTAAATGACAGAGGCAGAATTTGGACATGGCCAGCCTGACTCCAGAAGCTGGACTCCCCAATGCCGCACTCTACACTCCCTTCCGGGGTCATCGTAGGACCCCTGCTGGACCTCGGAGTAAGACTTTTGCTGGTTACTCTCTTTCTCCCCTCAGCCCTTAGACCTAGTTTTCACTCCTCTCTGCCCTGTTCTGTGTCCTGGAAGGCTGGACCCTACAGTCTGCATCACCCATACTCCCCCCTGCTCTGGTTGGATTTAGCCAATGGAAAGGGTGGGCAGAGGATATTTATTCCCCACTCCAGTCCTTCCCCCACACCTTTCTTACTACACCACAGTGCTTGCATGGTGACTTCCCAGCAGCCACAGCTCCACTGGGCAGCTGCTCTCCCATCACCCTGCTCTCAACGGACCCTGGTAAGACTCTCTCCCCTTTCCCTCTTTAAGCCTAGGGGAATTAACAGCTGCCATTTATCACCAACTTCCAGGGTTTTCCCCATTCTTTGTCAGTTGTCTGAACTCTGCCCACACTTTGTAAGTAGTTCCTTAATTAAACTCTCTGTGCCTAACATTTTCAAATATGTCATCTATTTTCTTCCAGGATCCTGACCTATACCAAGGTTCATCTAACGAAGACTCCCTCCCTGGTCAGGGGCATGGTCCTGAGAAAAGAACACACAACTGTGACACCAAGCTCCATATCCCTGGTGTCAGATCAGTTCCCCCAAAACAAGTCAGTATATATTGGAGACAAAGAGAGAACCTTTAACATAATACAAGGATCAATACATCAGGAAGATATAACAATTACAAAGGTATATACATCTAATAACAAAAATTCAAATTATATGAAACTTTAGTATATACAGAACTGAAGGGAGATAGATAAATCCACAACTATAGCTGGAGATTTTAACATACCTCTCTCAAAAATGATAGAATAACTAGATAAAAATTAGTGAAGACATAGAAGATCTGAAGAACTGCCTCACCCCCGTCACACCATTGCCCACAGTATCTATACCAGGGACCACACTTACTATTGGTATTTAGAGATAAAATAATTGTAAAATGCTAGCACACTGGCATATATCAAAGTACCAATGAGATATGAAATCCCTTAACAAGGGGGATATGAAAAGTAGAGGGCTCTATGGAAAAGCATAGAAAGGGAGAACTTCTGAGAATGAAGACACCACATAAAGCAGAGGCTTTACATGCAAAAGACAGAATCTGGCATATGATTCAATTAATTTATATAAAGTCATAAATCTCATCAATAGTGTTAGAAGCTAGGAGAGTGGCTACCACGAGGTGATAATTATTGGAAGGTGGCATAGAATGGACTTCTGGGAGAGAGGTCATATTCTGTCAACTAATCTTGGTGCTGATTACACTGCCCTGGTCAATTTGTGAAAATTCCTTAAGATATACCCTTATAATTTGCATACTTTTTGGAATGCATATTATTCTTCAACAACGAAACATTTTTAAAAGACAAACTCCATGCACCTCACACTTTAATTTCAATTCTTGGATTATCTCAATGAATGTCAGTTGGAAAAGAGAAATAACATATGTAAAAATATTTCATAACCCATTGTGCTTGGCATATATGTGCATTCCGAGGGAAACATTAGCCCGCCATGCAGTACTACAAAGCACAAAGTAACCTGCAAAGTAATTAAATAGGGATGACATTTAATAAAATAAACTTTTATAAATGTAGGTCTCCTTATTAATTCCTGGCTGGGATTACTGGCCACAATTCTTCACTGTCCCTATGTCCATGCCCTATGCCATGAGACTTTGAAAAAAGAAATTTCCTCCTGCCTCCATTGATGAAGGATATCTTCCCAACCTTTGCCTTTGGGCTTGATCTTGTGATTTCTTTGGCTAACTATACATGGGCAGGAGAGACGGTGTGCCAGTTCCAAGCCTAGACCTTCAGAGACCTCACATATTTCTATTTGCCCTTTTGGGCCTCTTTCATTTCCATGAAAAGAGTATTCTCCAGGGAGCTGCCGTCCCTTCATTCTGAACTTCAGAATGAAACACATGCAGCAGATCTGAGCAACCTGGAACCTCAATGTGAAGCAGAGACACCCTAACAATCCCAAAGACATATGAATTAAATAAATGTTTATTGTATACAACTGAAATTTTTGTAGTTGTTTGTTACACAGCGATAACTAACCAACACACTAGCCGAGAGCCAGAAATATGTATTGAAGCAAGTGTTACAATTCTGCCTTATTCCTTCAAGCTATAAGACCTACTTACATACAATGAAGCCTGTATCATATTTTTAAATAATTATAATGACTATTATAATACTTGTGAAGATGAGTTTTATGTGTCAACTTGCCTGGGATGAGGCATGCCCAGATAGCTGGTAAAACATTATTTCTGGGCATGTCTGTGAGAGTATTTCCAAAAGAGATTAGCATTTGAATCAGTAGACCGAGTAAAAGATCTTCCCTCACCAATATGGTGAATTTTTCTTTCTTCTTGAGCTAAGACATCCATCTTCTCCTGCCTTCAGACATTGGAGCTCCTATTTCTCAGATCTTCAGACTCAGACTGGGAATTACACCATTCACTCCTCTGGTTCTCAGGGTTTGTACTCAGACTGAATTATAACACTGACTGGCTTTCTGGATTCTCCAGCTTTCAGACAGCAGATGGTGGGACTTTTTGTTTTCCATAATCATGTGATTCAATTCTCATAATAAATCTCCTCATATATATAGATAGAGTATATCTTCCCAACCCTGTAATGTAATGTATGTATGTATATGTGTGTATACACACACACACAGACACACATATATATATATAAAATCTCCTATTAGTTCTGTTTCTCTGGAGAACCCTGCCTAATAATTAGTAGTGGTAGAAGAAGGAGTATTGCTAGATTCTGACATTCATGCATGATTCACAATCTTAGAGTAGCCAAGGGCAATGCCCAAATCAAAGTTTGAGAACAGTGCTAGATGTCAGGTAACAGATACAAAGGAAATTTGTAGATAGATCATAAAGTTCCTGAATTTCCCACCTTCTGACTTTGTAGTCTATTTACAGATTTCTGCCTTCTGCAGACCTGAGTAAAGACTTTTACTATCCAGCTAAATCCTGTGCACCATATTCCTTTATTCAGGCCTCACCTTACTCCTTTCCACCCTTGGGCATGCCCTAGCTATGGATGCTCTGGCCTGGCAAATGGCTCCCAGACAAATCAAGCAGAAAGAGCCCCTCAATACTGGCAAACTAGGCCACCTTTTCACATCATGCCTAATGAGCGAATTAACTTCCCTCTCCCCAAGTTGCCATTTATTCTCCTCCCTCAAAACCAGGTGTTCTAATCCCATGGGAGTAGAACCCCAAGCCCAGGTGTGCATCCCGGATCCCATAAGTATGTCACTCAACTTCATCTCCAGTCATTTCCTTCAAGCCACAGTGAGAAAGAGTGAGCTCTGCCTTGGCAAGCCCTTGAAACTCCTTGGTTTTAAAATCTTAAAAGGTACTCTTGAGAGCTTGAGCAGCAGTGGCAACAGCACATCAATAGTTTTTGGCGGAAGTGCCATCCTCCTGACATTCAGCGGCTCTTGGGAAGGCTTCATTTGCATACTCAGCACAGTCACAGGACTAAGTCTTGCAAACAGAAAGTCTAGCATCTGTCAAAATAAGAATGCAGCTTAGAGCTCCTGCTAGGAATCGGAGAAGGGTGCCCAAAATGGAATCACACACTGACACAGGTGGCTTTCAACTCACAGGGCAACCCACTTTTTCCTGTGAATCGGAAAGGAAGTAAAATTTACTAAGGACCTACAACATGCCTGGAAAAGTGCTTGGGGTTTACTTGTATTAGTCCATTTAATCCTCATAACAGCCCTGTTATGGTCAGTATATTTTTTTTCATTTTATAAATGAGGAAATGGGGGCTCAAAAAGATTAAATGACTTGTTCGACGTCATGTGGCTAGTGAAAATGAGAATGCAAATTTAAACCTGGATCTATTCCACTGTGTTCTTAGAACCCAAAAGATGAATGTGACTATAGAAGAGCTTAAACAAAAAATTGGTTTGTGCCATAATCCTGAATGATACAGTCCTGAACAGCATAAACCTGAATGTTGAAATCCCAAAACATCAAAATCCAAAAAAATATAATTCTGGAAAAAATAATTTTAAAAAAATTCTTTAAAAGACATTGATTTACATCTTTAAAGGAAATTTTTTGAGAAACATATAAAAACACAACAGCAAACTTCATAGACTGCTTTATACAATAAAATAGGCAATAATAACATACATATTTTGGCAAGCATAAACACTCAGGTATACTAATGACAGTTGCAAGGATATAACAGTTATAAGCAAACAAACCATATTCATAAAGAAATAGGTCATAAGGTGAAATGTATAAATGAATGTCACTATGATTGGCAATCGTGTGGACTGAGCTTTATAACTGTGATCATCTGAAATACGATGACAGACAACCTGTCTTTTGACAAGACAGATCAAAAACCATGATGGGTCACCATCACATACACAGTCACCCAAAAAGTTGAGATCTCAAGAAATTTTATCTTTCATAAATTCAGATGTACAAAAAGGACATCTCTTCATTTATTGAGGAAGTGTCAATATTTTTACATACATGCACAATTTTTACACACAAAGCCAATGCTGTGATATTGCACTTTTGTAAAGTCAAATTTCTGGTGTCCAAGGCAGCAGAAGAAAAGTCTGTTCCAGCTCTCAGGGAGAGAGACCAATTCACTTCTGTGTTTGTTCTTTCCCAGTGGTGACCACCAACACTGAGGAGAGATCTTCCCCACCTAGTCCACTCAAGCTCACACTCTCACAGTCACACCCAAAATAATGCTTTACTAGATATTTTTTAATCCCGTCAAATTGACATCTAAAAATTAAATCCACAAATCTACCCCTTGTCAACTTGTCACCCACACATATCTCCTTAAACCATACTTAATTTCCAAATAAAGACAAGAGCAATAGTTCCACCAAACATGACGCAACTAACACGATGCAGGTATCCTGCAAATGACCAAAAATGCACTGATCCCTTCCCCAGAATTTGGCTTTCAGAATTTCAATATTTAGGATTTTAGTATTTGGGGATTGTGGTTTTGTGGATTTTAGATGTTAGGATTTTAGACATTAGGTATTTAGACTTTTAAGGATTTTGATCTTTAGATATTTTGATCTTTTAGGATTTTAACATTCAGGATAATGGCATTTGGGATTATCTTTCCAGATTATGATCAGCACAGATAAGAAAAATATCAATGATAGGTACTTTTCAAAAGTCCACAATTGCTTTATCTGAATGGTAATGGCAGGGTACAAATCTGTCCCTAGAATCCAACGTGGACCTTTCAGTTTCTCTCAGCCATATGTGCCATAGTCAGGGAATGTCACTTTGGATCGACTTACTTCAGAAAGAGAGCCCTCTTCCTGGTAGATTTCTGGAATCCCTCAGGTCAAACTGTCACCACCATACAACCACACAGACAGATGGCACTGTCAGAAAACTTTGAGGGGTAACAAGGTAGAAATTGTGGAGTCTGATCAATACATGCCTACACACCAAGAACGAAGTCTTATAATACTTATGTGCCTTCTGTCTCCCTGGATTTTAGAACCCAGACAAGGGCCATTCAAGGAAGCTCATTATGATTTTAAAATGAATCTGGATTCTGACACAAGCAATATTTTTAATATTTTCAAGTATTAATTATGTGCTCTTCACTGGGCTTTTACCTATCTTGTCTCATTTGTCTTTCTTACCAATCCTGTGAGTGAGGCATGATTATTGCCTGAGAAAACTGAGATTCACAGATACTAAATACCTTGCACAGTGCCACACAGATGATAGTGGTAAAGCTGGATTTTAACTCAGCTCTCTTGAAGAGTAACTCAGAGTTCTTAGTTCCAAACTGGTGGCCTTGGTTATAATCACTTGGATTTTTTATAACTATAAGAATCCCACAATATTTTGAACAAGTATAGCATCATTGGAAGATGCTACCTCCAAAGGTGAGAATTTTTTGAATGATAACTAAACTGTATCTAAGGGCAGAATCTGCATCTGATTCTTCTTAATAAATATTCTTAAATAAATGAATTCTTTTTGAGAGAAACACAAGGCACAAAGCAGGGCTTACACATCTTATTCTAACGGCATGGCTTACTTTATAGTCATTCAGTGTGGATTTATAAGTCCCTTCCTTTCCAGAGCAATACCACTTCATTCAGTCAAATGGTTAGTCCTAAAGATCCCTAAATCCAGGAAAAAATACTCTAGGTTTTAGGAAGAATTTTGTTTTCATTTCTCTTAGGGAATTAACTCCATAATTACCAAGAAGTTTCCTAGGAATTCTCAGAGATATGTCCTCAGTGTTGTATTCTCAAGCATTTAAAAAGGCTAATGGAAATACTGTTTCCTAGATCATAGCCATACAGACCAACAGACATACCAGGCTCATTTTAGCCGGAATTATACTAACTCATTGATTAGAAGTGCTGGTAGGAAGCCATGGACAGCAGGTAGAAAAATAGGTAGACATAGAGACACACTAAAAAATGAAAACTAATTAATCGTTACTTATTAATATAAATTTTCTAACAAAATACAGTTTGATGAAAAAGTCAAAAAAACTAATAAAGACAAAAGTAGAGCAAAAAATATGAATATGCAATTCACAAAAGGAGAAAACCAAGAGGTAACATTACTAACAATCAGAGAAATGCAAGTCAAAATGACAAATGACCAGCCACTTTATACTCATCACATTAGTAAGAATTAGAAAGTCAGACGATACCAAGTATTGGCAAGGCTGTGCAAAAATGGGAAACTTCACGCACTGCTACTGGAACTGCGAGCCTAGAGACCGTGTTAGAAACCAGTGCTGTTGTAAACAGTAAAGACAAGGGCGTGTGTCCTTGAAACGCCAGCACTCCCACTCCTACATGTATTTCCTAAAGAAATCTTTGTCCAGGTCCAAAAGGAGTCAAGGCTACTGGAGGCAGCCTGGCTTATTCATCACTAAGAAAATGGAAAAATAAAACAGAGATTCAAATTGTGAAATACTCTGCTGGAATTAGAAGTGATGAACTAGATGTGCATAGAACAACATGGCTAAGTCTCAAAAAGTCAGTGTTGAGTAATAAAAAAGTAAAAATCAGAATAAAGGCTGTAGTGCAACACCATATGTGCCAACTTTAAAAATATGCACACACGCTATATTTCCCAAGAATACATATATATTCAAGGATATATCTCTAACACATTAGAGAGGGTGCCTGGGGAGGTGTAGCGCTGTGGATAAAAAATGGGAGTGAGCATAAGGCATGAAAGAAGAAATAAAAATAAAACAAGAGAGGTAACTCTGACGGTAGTGTTCCAGGAACTGAGAAGAATGTCCATCAAAACTCTTTGCACCTGAGAGCCAAATAAATAAAGTACAAATTGGGGTGGGGGAAGAAGTGTAATCAAAGAGGTCATGAAAAACCACTGAGATTAATAATGATGGTCAGGTTTTTCCAGTCCAGATCTTGGCCTTGTCAATTGGATGAAAATTCGAGGGTTACAGGAAGCATTAATAGTGTGTCATTCAGCTCTGTTTCCCCTCTGTCACTCTGCTAAAGAACTCCAAGCCACACCAGGTGTCCAGTGGGATCTGGTGTCATCCCCAGCTCCCAGGAGAAAGGGTAATCAATACAAATCACTGTTATAGTTACATCTGAACTTGCACCCCACGTTGGTATAAAATAAATTGTTTTGCTATAGACAGAAAGGAGAAAGAGAACCCCTGGCTGGTCCTGTGGAGAAAAGCACAAAGCTTCTCATTGGCAGTCAGTGCTAACACCTTGCCCTATCTTTGCCACCAAAGTGAAAAACTGTTTAGCAGTGGCCCTGTTGTGGCTCCCAAGTGGTTTCTAGAGTAAGTTAAGAAATTCTAGGAAATGCCAAGTGAGGAAGAGACACAGATCCTCAGAAAGATAATTGGAGATAATTCTCCTCCTAAATTGTCATCCAGACTGCAGGCTCCCCCTTGCTCTGAATAAACAATCAAGTAAGCGAATAAAGAAATCAAAAGCAGTTACATTTGCTTCCAGAGAACATTAAGAAAAAATAATAATAACTTCGATAAGTGAGCAATATTCTCTAGAACATGAGCAAAACAACAATGGGAGGAATTTTGTTGAGGTTCACAAACAGTTGTTTAAATGTGAGTCAGCTGAAGAGTCCAGCACATAAAATATAGAGAATACAAGAAGATTAAGAAATACATCACAACAAGAGCTCCAAAGGTTAAATAATTACTAGCATCCAAGTTCACATTTAAAATAAAGCTCTAGACATTCATTTAGTTAACACATACAATTAAATGGTGGCCAAAAGAAAATCTAACTGCTATGCATAAAACATTTGCAAATGTCACAGGAGAAAGTCATTTTTTAGGCAACATATTATACACTTTTAAATATCAAAAAAGTGAGGTCTGGAGTTATACAAAGTAGAATCAAATGCAAATTAGGGTCAATGCTTAAAGCTATTGTTGAATGCCAAGTATTCCTAGGAAAGTTTCAGGATTTCTAGGATTAAAGAGGTGGGAAAGATAAGTAATTTCTAAATAACCTAGAAGTTTAGGGGACCTTATACTACATATGTGACTTTATGAAGCTTTTTTTAATGACTGGAAAACTTCTTGAATAACTCCCATCCCCAAACCCTATCAGCACCTCCTCATCCTTGGCCCATGTAACTACATCAAAAATTCAGAGATACTTTGTATTCTTGTCTGATGGATTTTCATCCTTTAGATAGCACTTTGCAATCAATCTTCTTTCTCTAGCCCCCTTC
>NW_012136080.1:9004747-9007531 GCF_000956105.1 Propithecus coquereli
AAATCAGCCCAATCTGAGCTTCTCCAACAGAAATGCCCCATGGTTTCCCATGATATGTGCCCTCCTTTGTTGAAACCAGTACCAGTAAACCGAGCTTGTTCGGCCACAGGTGTGTTCCTAGTGGTCTTTGGCTGACAATCGTGGGCATCTTTTTCCCTCCTTTTGTTTGCCATTTACTAGATGGCCTATTCCCGGGCAGGTCAATTGTCTTTACTGAGCCTCCTTTTCTTCATTCCTAAAATGAATACAATAATTCCTATCCCTCTTACCTCTCAGGGATTTTGCATTTAGGTGCCAATAACAACAACCAATAAAACAAAAGTGCAAAGTCTTGGCTAAAAGCAAATTTGAAAACAATTAACAGTATGATGCAGTTTGGGAAAAGCTAATTGAGTTTACAGTAGCTTCCCGTCTCTTCTACTTGCTTCTCGTGTGATGTTTGGCAAATGAATTTAATGTCTCTGGGTGTTGCCTTTAGGAAAATGATGATAATACTAACATACCTACTTCATAGGGGTTTTGTGAAGCATAAATGAGAGAATTGCATAAGAAACTTAGTTCAATGTCTGGGACATAATAAATACAATAAACATGGCTAAAAAGATACATATATAGAGAGAATAGGTCTAACGTGTATTCATCTTGGTTTCCCAGTACCTCACCCTTAGTAGACATCCAATAAATATTTTTTAAATGAGTATATATGAGTGAATTACATTTGGAATTCTTTTATTTACTGAACAAAACTTCCGAGTACTTACTACATGACATGCTATGTGCCATAACGTGGGAATGCAGTGACAAACCAAACAGCTACCATCCCTTTTTAATGTCTAGAGAGATAGACATTAAGCAAATATACAAATAACCCATATTTACAAGTTGTGATGAATGTTAGATCAGGGTTCCTCAGACTTGGCACGATTGACATTATGGGCCAGATAATCCTTTGTCTTGGGGGGCCGTACCATGTATTGCAGGATGTTTAGCAGCACCCCTGGCCTCTACCCACTATATGCCAGTAGCATCCCTTCTCCTCAAGTTGTAACCACCAGAAATATCTCCAGACAGGGCCAGATGTCCTCGGAGGGCAAAATTTCCCCTCCCTACTGCATGTTGAGAACCACCGCTATAAAGGAAAAAGGAAAAGGATTCTCTGAGACTGCTGAATAAAGG
Source organism: Propithecus coquereli (assembly GCF_000956105.1). NCBI lineage: Eukaryota > Metazoa > Chordata > Mammalia > Primates > Indriidae > Propithecus > Propithecus coquereli. The sequence goes on from NW_012136080.1 coordinate 9,005,924, forward strand.
GACCAAATTCAGGCTTCAAGTTCAGAGAAAATCTGTTGGAGGAACAAATCCTGAAGTGGAGACCCAAAAGATGGTCATGACATAGCTTGGCAAATAGCAGGAGAATGAGTGTTCAGGCAAGGGTGAGAGCCCACGCAAAGGCCCTGAGCTTGGAGTTCTAGAGGACCTGGAAGTCCAGTGTGACTAGAGCATGGTGTGGCAGATGAGACTAGAGAGGGAAGGCCATTCCTGTGGTCTGTAAGATAGGAGGACGGGTTAGGATTCCTGGGTTCCTCTGTGGATCCACCCGCATGCTGTATGCAAACATTCTTTCTCATCTTCGTTTACTCAATATGTTTCACTGTCTCTACAAGGAATTACCAAAAGTGAAACTAAAGAATGCAAGCTGTGCATCAAAATCTCCTCTATTTCCTGAGCAAACAGCCAGACTAAATGTACCAACCTTTCCTGCAGTAGGTGTGGCCAAGTGGCTAAGTTCTGCCCAGTGGGACGTGAGTAGAAGTGATGTGCACAATTCCCACACCCAGCCTGTGAGATTCTACCATGCATGATCTTCCTTTCTCTCATCTTTCCTCAGGTTAAATGTCAGCGTCAAGGGGAATGATGGAAAGAACACATTGAAGATGGCAGCTCCTGGTCCTTCAAAGACTGCAGGTACTGCATGAAGCAGGTTCCCACTCACCCCTTCATCTTGGATGGTTACATAACACAGAAGTAAACTTCTATTGTGTCAAACCCTGAAACGTGGAGGTTCATTTGTTAGTGAAGCTGGTATCATCCTAACAAAGATAAGCAGTATCTCAGGAAATGGCTGTCTCTGGATGGAGGACACGTGTTTTCCTCGGCCAACTGCTTAATGCAGAAAAACAAAACATCTTCCAGCCCTATTCGGAAGTTGTGGAACATTCAGAGAATAGCAAACTCCTGAACAACTCAAACCACGAAAAGGATAGTTTTAGCATTAAGTTTTTATGTGAAAAATATACTGAAAATGAGCAGAAACGTCCTCTCTTCTTTTCAAAATAGCATGTAAATAATTCTTTTGCAAACATTTGATGTTGTTACTAGTCAAAGAGGAATACTTCAGAACAATAAAAAGTTCTGAAACCAAACATGCATAGCTAATAAACTCCAAAACCTTCTGGGAAACTGTGACAATTACTACCAATTTGAAAATTAATTGATTACACATCAATTAGAGGGCATAAATATAATTTTTAAAGGAGCATAAAATCACCTGTATTACTACTCTAAAGGTCATTTAGGTCTTGCATATCCCTTTTTTTCCTACCAGATTTTTCCATCTAAGTTTATGAATTCAAATGTCAATAGCTAGAGATGATTTCCACTTTTCAGCAATCACACACTTAGCAATCAACCAAGCAAGTTGAACAGTCTGCTGTATATTTATTCAAATGCGCAGCTCCAAATCTATGTATAATATAAGGAGTGGAATGTAAAGAGGTTTCCCAGGGAAAAACTGTAGAAGCATAAGCCAGAACAGACATGCTTTCAGCTGCAAGTATTAGAAAACCTGACTTTTAATGGGCTTAAAATATAAAAGGGAATATTTTTATCACTAAGTAAGAAATCTGATAGTTTAAATAC
>NW_012136080.1:9007581-9018388 GCF_000956105.1 Propithecus coquereli
AAAAAAAAAAAAAAAATGCCTCCAGGTTTCTTAATAGGCCATGAGGGAGAGAGCTGCCATCCAGAAAAGAAAGAATCCACTTTCTTCTCCCCTGCTGGCACACAATGTTTAGCAGCTCCCTTGGACTGTATAGTTAATGCCTCACCCAGGGAACAAGGGGGAATTAAGATGTCTGGAATGAGAAGCAGCTGAGAAAGGGAAGTTTTGGCCCTGGCGCCAATTGTAGCTTAAACTTGACATGCCAGTCTGTGTTCTCTTCTCCTGTGACTCATTTTGGGCAAATGCTAACCATATCAGTCACTCTCCTCCCCTCAGTAGCCTCAGGAGGGACTGGGATCATGGCTGCAGCCTCCAGCTGTGCAAGCAGCTCAAAGCTACTCTCCCTCTCTGGAGATTAAATTAAAGCAAGGTCACTGCTTTCAGGGTGAATCTTTGGTTTCTTCTCTTTTACCTTCCAGGCCTGCTAACTTCCCTCCAGAGCTCTTCTGAAAGCTGGTGTGCTTTTTCCAGAAAACCTGAAGACTCACATCACTGTCTTCATTCCTTCTTCCCCCTCACCAACCAGTTGGCCAATACTTGCAATTCCACTGAAAGACCTTCATTCCTTTAGCCTAAGGATTCCATTCTCAAAATATAACTGTCCTAATTTAATAACGTATGTTAACAGTCTTTAAACCTTCAGTTTATCAACCCCACTATAAGAATTTAATCTGACAAAACAGAGACATGCAACAAGATTCCTGTGTAAAAATGTTTGTCATAGGATAGTTCATATCATCAAAAAAAAAAAGAAATGAATGTAAAGGCGCAAAAATAAAAATATGAAATAATTTCTGGCATAACCGTATGATGGAATATCAAGTAAATATTAAAATCATGTTTGCAACTCATATGCTAATGGTTAATAAAAAGAGCAAAACAAAAACTACATAGTGAGTCTGATCAAAGCAATGAACATACACATACACATCCCACACAATGTCATACATAGAGAAAATTCTGTCATTCATAGAGAAAATGCTCAAAAACATTGACAGTGTCTTTCGTCAGGTGGTGGGACCATGAGTAACTTTTTTAAAAAAATTCTACTGTCTTATTTATTTCTCCTTTAGTGAGCATATGTTACTTTCCTAATGAAATTTTTAAAAACTTTAAAAAATAAACTGATGAAAATTCTACAATCCTCTAGAAAAGGTAGCACTTTGTTGTCTTATTCTTACAAATGGTCTCTGGGAGCATCATCCATGATGCTGATATATTGACATTCTGGTCAGTATCAGTAGACTAATATTTAAGGCATATCAGTTTTGTTTTTGTTTTTGTTTTGAGACAGAGTCTCTCTCTGTTGCCCGGGCTACAATGCTGTGGCGTCAGCCTAGCTCACGGCAACCTCAAACTCCTGGACTCAAGCGATCCTCTGCCTCAGCCTCCCAAATAGCTGGGAGGGACTACAGGTGCGCACCATCACACCCGGCTAATTTTTTCTGTTTTTAGTAGAGACGGGGGTCTCGCTCTTGCTCAGGCTGGTCTTGAACTCCTGAGCTCAAACAATCCTCCCGCCTCAGCCTCCCAGAATGCTAGATGTGAGCCACCATTCCCAGCCAAGGCATATCAGTTTCAAATCTTCTAGGGGAGCAAGTTTTGATAGAGAAGAGAGAGCACTGAGTACCTAGTATAGAAAGAAGAGGAGGAAGTATGAAATAATATACTGGTGTGGCTGGTCTGGGAGTGAGGCTGAGGGTAAACTCACATACACCACCAGCCCTGACTCATATTGCCCCTTCCCAAAAGCATGTAAACCTTGACACAGAGACAAGCAGACTGCACACAGGCAGGCAGGTGTCGTGCAGTGCAGTGTAGTGAGAAGAGCACTGGATGATAAGTACCGAGATCTTTGAGAGAGCAAAAAGCAGCTCCTGACAGCTGTAACACGTTAGCTGGATAGCACTCACAGGTACACCTCAATACTCTCTAGTTATTAATAACAACTTCTCAGAAAGTCAACATCAGACAAGATCACTTGTAAACATGAGGAAGAAAGACAAAAACAAAACCTTTCAAAAATAGTGTGCAAACCCACAAAAAAACCCAAATATTCTCCTATCATAGCTAAAATGGGTGGCTACTCCTTCTTTGTTTACAGTTTTATCCTCTCTTCATTCCTCCCACCTTCTGAGTAAAAGTTATTAAAATACACAATTATAGAATTGCCCTGCTTCTTAATAGCACTCAATCAGGAATAAAACCATGCTCCCTTGCGGCCTCCCCCACACCACCTAATCTCCACCCAAATCAGCCCAATCTGAGCTTCTCCAACAGAAATGCCCCATGGTTTCCCATGATATGTGCCCTCCTTTGTTGAAACCAGTACCAGTAAACCGAGCTTGTTCGGCCACAGGTGTGTTCCTAGTGGTCTTTGGCTGACAATCGTGGGCATCTTTTTCCCTCCTTTTGTTTGCCATTTACTAGATGGCCTATTCCCGGGCGGGTCAATTGTCTTTACTGAGCCTCCTTTTCTTCATTCCTAAAATGAATACAATAATTCCTATCCCTCTTACCTCTCAGGGTTTTTGCATTTAGGTGCCAATAACAACAACCAATAAAACAAAAGTGCAAAGTCTTGGCTAAAAGCAAATTTGAAAACAATTAACAGTATGATGCAGTTTGGGAAAAGCTAATTCAGTTTACAGTAGCTTCCCGTCTCTTCTACTTGCTTCTCGTGTGATGTTTGGCAAATGAATTTAATGTCTCTGGGTGTTGCCTTTAGGAAAATGATGATAATACTAACATACCTACTTCATAGGGGTTTTGTGAAGCATAAATGAGAGAATTGCATAAGAAACTTAGTTCAATGTCTGGGACATAATAAATACAATAAACATGGCTAAAAAGATACATATATAGAGAGAATAGGTCTAACGTGTATTCATCTTGGTTTCCCAGTGCCTCACCCTTAGTAGACATCCAATAAATATTTTTTAAATGAGTATATATGAGTGAATTACATTTGGAATTCTTTTATTTACTGAACAAAACTTCCGAGCACTTACTACATGACATGCTATGTGCCATAACGTGGGAATGCAGTGACAAACCAAACAGCTACCATCCCTTTTTAATGTCTAGAGAGATAGACATTAAGCAAATATACAAATAACCCATATTTACAAGTTGTGATGAATGTTAGATCAGGGTTCCTCAGACTTGGCACGATTGACATTATGGGCCAGATAATCCTTTGTCTTGGGGGGCCGTACCATGTATTGCAGGATGTTTAGCAGCACCCCTGGCCTCTACCCACTATATGCCAGTAGCATCCCTTCTCCTCAAGTTGTAACCACCAGAAATATCTCCAGACAGGGCCAGATGTCCTCGGAGGGCAAAATTTCCCCTCCCTACTGCATGTTGAGAACCACGCTATAAAGGAAAAAGGAAAAGGATTCTCTGAGACTGCTGAATAAAGGGACCAAATTCAGGCTTCAAGTTCAGAGAAAATCTGTTGGAGGAACAAATCCTGAAGTGGAGACCCAAAAGATGGTCATGACATAGCTTGGCAAATAGCAGGAGAATGAGTGTTCAGGCAAGGGTGAGAGCCCACGCAAAGGCCCTGAGCTTGGAGTTCTAGAGGACCTGGAAGTCCAGTGTGACTAGAGCATGGTGTGGCAGATGAGACTAGAGAGGGAAGGCCATTCCTGTGGTCTGTAAGATAGGAGGACGGGTTAGGATTCCTGGGTTCCTCTGTGGATCCACCCGCATGCTGTATGCAAACATTCTTTCTCATCTTCGTTTACTCAATATGTTTCACTGTCTCTACAAGGAATTACCAAAAGTGAAACTAAAGAGTGCAAGCTGTGCATCAAAATCTCCTCTATTTCCTGAGCAAACAGCCAGACTAAATGTACCAACCTTTCCTGCAGTAGGTGTGGCCAAGTGGCTAAGTTCTGCCCAGTGGGACGTGAGTAGAAGTGATGTGCACAATTCCCACACCCAGCCTGTGAGATTCTACCATGCATGATCTTCCTTTCTCTCATCTTTCCTCAGGTTAAATGTCAGCGTCAAGGGGAATGATGGAAAGAACACATTGAAGATGGCAGCTCCTGGTCCTTCAAAGACTGCAGGTACTGCATGAAGCAGGTTCCCACTCACCCCTTCATCTTGGATGGTTACATAACACAGAAGTAAACTTCTATTGTGTCAAACCCTGAAACGTGGAGGTTCATTTGTTAGTGAAGCTGGTATCATCCTAACAAAGATAAGCAGTATCTCAGGAAATGGCTGTCTCTGGATGGAGGACACGTGTTTTCCTCGGCCAACTGCTTAATGCAGAAAAACAAAACATCTTCCAGCCCTATTCGGAAGTTGTGGAACATTCAGAGAATAGCAAACTCCTGAACAACTCAAACCACGAAAAGGATAGTTTTAGCATTAAGTTTTTATGTGAAAAATATACTGAAAATGAGCAGAAACGTCCTCTCTTCTTTTCAAAATAGCATGTAAATAATTCTTTTGCAAACCTTTGATGTTGTTACTAGTCAAAGAGGAATACTTCAGAACAATAAAAAGTTCTGAAACCAAACATGCATAGCTAATAAACTCCAAAACCTTCTGGGAAACTGTGACAATTACTACCAATTTGAAAATTAATTGATTACACATCAATTAGAGGGCATAAATATAATTTTTAAAGGAGCATAAAATCACCTGTATTACTACTCTAAAGGTCATTTAGGTCTTGCATATCCCTTTTTTTCCTACCAGATTTTTCCATCTAAGTTTATGAATTCAAATGTCAATAGCTAGAGATGATTTCCACTTTTCAGCAATCACACACTTAGCAATCAACCAAGCAAGTTGAACAGTCTGCTGTATATTTATTCAAATGCGCAGCTCCAAATCTATGTATAATATAAGGAGTGGAATGTAAAGAGGTTTCCCAGGGAAAAACTGTAGAAGCATAAGCCAGAACAGACATGCTTTCAGCTGCAAGTATTAGAAAACCTGACTTTTAATGGGCTTAAAATATAAAAGGGAATATTTTTATCACTAAGTAAGAAATCTATTAAATATAATAAATTTTTTTAAGTTTGCAACACAGTATATATGCATGTTTGTGTGTATATATGTAAACACAGATGCATGCAGTTATGTGCATATATATTGAAACAAAAGTTTAATGAAAGAAAAATATACTAAATGCAATATACTCTGATATTTTCCATTCTGCTTTATTTAGTTTTATTTTTAAAAGCTACCAGTGACAAACAAACCAATTGAAAAATGGACAAAATGTTTGAAAAAACACTCTTCCACATTAGAATGGCTAAAATTTATAGATTTTTTTTGTTTTCTGAGACAGAGTCTCACTCTCTTGCCTGGGCTGGAGTGCTGTGGCTTCAGCCTAGCTTAACAGCAACCTCAAACTCCTAGGCTCAAGTGATCCCCCTGCCTCAGCCTCCCGAATAGCTGGAACTACAGGCATGTGCCGCCACGCACAGCTAAATTTTTTGTTTCTGTTTTTAATTCCCCAGATAATTTCCTTTTTCTATTTTTAGTAGAAATGGGGTCTCTTGCTCAGCGTGGTCTCGAACTCCTGAGCTCAAGGGATTCACCCGCCTCGGCCTCCCGGGGTGCTAGGTTTACAGATGTGAGCCACTGCGCCCAGCCTAGAATGGCTAAAATTTAAACCGCTAACAATACTAAGTGTTGGAGAGAATGTGGAATGATTGGAACTCTTGTGCATTGCAGATGACATGGTAAGATAGTACAGATAATTTGGAAAACAGTTTGACAGATTTTTATTAAGTTAAATATATACTCACCGTAAGACCCAGTAATTCATAGAATTTACTTAAGAGAAATAAAAACATACATTCTCACAAAGACTTGCACACAAATATTCAGCAACTTGACTCATAAATGCCCCCAAAAGATGAAAACAATCAGCCCCTGTCCATCAACAGGTGAATGGACAAATTGTGGTATACCCTAACAAAGGAATGTTAATCATCAACAAAAGAACTGTTGATACACACACATGCACACAAACCTCACAGGCGTTATACTGAGTGAAAGGAGTCAGATGCAAATAGTACATACTATATGATTCCTTTTACATGAAATTATATATAAGAGAAATCTATTTTTAATGACAAAAATATATACACATATCTGTGATACCTGGGACCTAGAGGAGGGGATTGACTACAAAGAAACACAAGGGGACTTTTTGGGGTAATGGAAATATTCTCTGTATTGATTACAGTTATTATTACATGGGTGATTACATTTGTCAAAACTCATTAAACTGTAAGCTTTAAAATGAATAACTTAGTTTTGGTTCCACCAATGGGTAATGATGTACCATGTGAAAAACACAACTTTATTACTCAAATAATTTAGACTTAAATAATATCAAGGGCTTTCTAGAATTCAAATTATTGGTATAGTAATCCAGTAGGCTGTCACGTTACTCCTGATTAGATTAAACATGGCATGACAATTAGATATGAGACCTGGTACTCAGTACTGCCAATTAGTGCAGGTCTTCAGAAGTCTGTTTTCATCCTTACTCATTCTGCAGCTAGTAAAGTACTTTAAAAATCACTTCACTATTTGGAGAGAACTTTCACTTGCATTTTATGTGACTTGAGCAATAGCCCAGAAAGTCATATATTTTTTTCCTCTTTTGCAGTTGAGGAATTTTAGTTTGGAGTCACAGAGCTGGTAAATACACAGGTGGACTAAAATCCTTTTGTACCTGAATCTGTTTTCCTGTTACATCACAGATACCTTTCAAAGCACTGAATTGTGCAATCTTGACTTTTGATTTTGATTTCTTTGTCATTAGGACATCCAAGCACTGGAAGACATATTTGGTACATCTTATTTGCTTTCAAAAATTAGAGGTTAGTTCTATTGCTCTCGTTCCAACCCACAGATCTATACTGTATGGGTTCTATAAGATCAAATGGAAGTCACCTAAAAATGTAGCATTAAAAAAAGATGTCCTTTACCTAAGCATTTCCATTTTTCTTCCTTCAAAGAGCTGAATTACTCTTTCCTCAATGGATGTGGCTAGTTAATCAAAAAAGAAGAAGCCATCTGAAGAGGGGAATCTATGACCTCTTTGTCAAGGAAGTCAGATTATTCAATGCCAAGAAAAGCTATTTTTACTTTCATCTGATGGTCCATGGGATATTTTAAAGGTCAGCACCATGGAAGCAAAAGGAACAACTGTTTAAGTGGAGCTCCCACAACTCTCTCTCCTCTCAACATCCTCGAGGCTGGCCCCATGTGATTAGTGGCCAATTCTCTTGCAAGGTTAGAACTTGGTTATATATAATAAAGACAAGGGACTAGCTCTATCCCAGGAGAGGTCACCAAAGTAGTTTGACATGTTTTGGAGCAACCCAATTCACTGTTGATACCAGCAGCCACAATGTGAGTCCAGAAAGTGTGGGTGGATCCCCCTTAACTCATGCCACTGCTGGAAACACAGGTCGGTAGCATACTTTGGGCAGCTAAAGGAAGGTAGAGTATCTAATTGTTCACTTTATCCTTTAACCATGAGGGCCAGGCCTGAGGACGTAAGAAGGATGGGACTACAGCCTAGAGTGATTGCATCATGTTGACAGAACCTTAGTCATTAGTCAACATGATGCAATCACTATAAGCAAAAGAAATCCTGCAAAAGCCACTCATTAATAGTCTGTGATTCTAGGCAAACCAGTTTGTTTCTCTGAGCCTCAGTTTCTTCATCTAGGAAAATGAAAACACTCATTCCCTATGTCACCAAATTACTGTGAAGTTTAAATGGAACAAATGTGAAAGAGCTACAGGAATTATGAAAGCTATATAAGCATTCATGGTTATTCTATTTTTTATCAGAATCTGCTTTTTGTTAGAAGAGATTATTTTTGCTCAGTATCTTTGCTGAGTAACTTAATAAGGGTATGTTGACTGCCTACTACATGCCAGACAATGAGCTATGTGCAGGAAATACAGAGAAAACATAATGAGATCATGGCCCTCGAAGACTATATAGTCTGTGGCGTGGGGAGGGGAGTGTGGGGCGAGGAAGAACAATAGGAAGGGGAGATAAAGTGTGGTAGATGCTGTGATATGACACCCGATCCCTTTTAGTGTGAAAGATCTTATTCCCCACCAGCTGGATGTGCTGTTAGCCTCTTACAGGAAATGCCTCTGAAGAGAGTCACCTTGCCCAAGGTCATTTCCTCTTCCTGGGAAGTTTATATCTAATAACTGATTGACTAGGGCATATAAAGGCCTACTTCCTTCCTCCAAACTGGGACAATTCTGAAGAGTCATTCCTCTTCAAAATTCCCCATAGGGCTAGCTGACATTGGGACTTTATCGCAGCTCAGCTTCTCTCTGCTCATTCCTGCTTCCTTTACACGAGTACTGACCCCAGGGAACTCTGTAATAAGCTTCCTACACGCTAATATCTTAGAGCCTACTTCTGTGATGGGTAATTTCATGTGTCAACTTGGCCAGGCTATGGTACCTAGTTTTTGGTCAAACACAAGTCTAAATGTTCCAGTAAAAGTATTTTTTAAATGATTATTCATAACATTTAAATTGGTAAACTTTGAGTAAAGCATAATGTGGGTGGGCCTCACCCAACCAGTTGAAGATCTTAAGAGAAAAGACTGAGGTTTCCCAAAGAAGAAAGAATTCTACCTCTAGATTGCCTTCAGGCTCAAGACTTCAATATCAACTGTTCCCTGGATCTCCAGCTTGTTGGCCTGCCCTACAGATTTTGGACTTTCTAGCCACCACAATCATGTGAGCCAATTCCTTAAAATAACTCTCTCTCTGTGTATGTGGGGTGTATGTGTGTGTGTGTGTGTGTATCTCCTATTGGTTCTGTTTTCCTGGAGAACCCTCGTACAACTTCCCAAACAACTCAAATGACACCTAGAACTTATGATACAGTGATACATGACCTGAGTTAGCAACAGGGCTGGAGTCATAGGTGTGTGGGTGTGCAACCTGTGCAGTGAAACAGGGCCCCACACTTAGAAGGGTCCTGGTTATATGCTCTGAAATCACTGTATTGAAAGTCTTAGTAATTTCATCTTCAAACTTGTGTTTCATAATAGAGTATGTGTGTGAGCAGAGGACATATGTGTAACACACATGTTCACTGTCCCTTGCCACCCGATTTACATATAGAATTTGCTATGCTCTGGGACCAAATAATTCCAAGGGACCCACGATGTATTGGAGTTCAATGAGACTCAAAGTGAGTACAAAATAAAAGAATTACTTCTAGAAGTGAGTAGGGAAGTTTGGGGGAGAGAGATGGCTGACAGCCCTGAGAGACCACACAAAATTTAAACCGGAACTTCAAATGTAGAAGGAAGGCAATGGTATTCTAACAAACACAGATGGCCAAGAAACACTATTATATTCTTTTTTTATTTGTATTACTTCCTGTATTATCTAACCACATATGCTGAAAATGATGACATACTTGCAGAAAGAAAGAAAAATATAGGGCAACCCATGGTTTCATTTCAGTCCTTCCTTAGTCATTAGTAAGCTGAAGGAAGAGAGTATTGGTGAATTACATAAAATAAGAAATGTGAAGTTAGTTTTGTGCATATTTTCCACTGTCTGGGAAGAACAAAATGTAATACATATGAATGTATAAGCTATGAAACATGAATTCTGTAATTTTATTGATTCTACATAGGAGGTAAATGCTCTTATGTAAAACTGACACTGCACAATATGGAAATGAATGATCAAATTCATGCTAACCAACAATTTAAGTTTTTAATTTTACTTAGAATGACATTAAATAGAAAATAGCAAACAAATAGACAAGTCAAGAATAAGACCGTGGGCGAAAGGAAAAAATTTTATATTGTAGTACCTTTAATAGACTTTTTTCTCTACTTTTTGAACAAGAGCCCACATTTTTATTTTGCTCTGGGCCCTGATAATTATGTAACCACCTGTGTTAGCAACATGTCTTATGGGTACATAGAGTTTGATTTGAGAAAGCTTCACAAAAGCTGAGTCCCAACTGTCCAAAATAGCTGGAAAAAGTAGAGTCAAAGGAAACGAAGGAGGAGGAGAGTACAGGCAGAGGAACAGAAGGTGCTAAGTCTTATAGCTTAGAGACAGCATGGTTCCCACAGAAAACAAAAGACCATTTGGTTTATCTGGATCTTATGTTGCGGCAATTAGGGTCAGAAATCCGGCAAAAGGTAGGTCTAAATAGTACAAGACGCGTCAGATCATGAAAGTGCTGGTATGCACCAGGTGATAGGAATCTCTCAATGGAGAGTTTTAAACTAGAGTGTGGCAAGAGAAAGATTTTCCTTAGTGTCAGGTTTGATTTTAAGGGTCTCATGCACAGAGTTCTGTGTTGCTGTTGCCCTGTGAGTCCTGCACTGTCTAATCCCCCAACTGTTGACTTCCCTTTCACCCAAATGTTATAGTTCTATTTATCCTTTAACCAGATCAAAAGCTATCTCCTCCTTGACTCTTTCAGGATCATTTTAAAAAGTACAAAGGCAGTTCACTGGAGAAAGGATAGTCCTTCCAATGAATGGTGCTGGAATTGTTGCATATGCAAGGAAAATAAACTTTGATCCGTACCTTGCACCATATACAAAAATTAATTCGAATGGATTATAGACCCAAATGTAAAACTCGACATAAAGCAAATTATCAAATAAGACATAGGAGACAATCTTTGTGATCTTTAGGCAAAGATATCTTCGATATGATATCCAAAGCATGATCCATAAAATAAATAATTGATAAATTAGAC
>NW_012136080.1:9018438-9019771 GCF_000956105.1 Propithecus coquereli
CCACCCCACCCGGCCTTCTAAGTGAATTCTTTATTACTGAAAAGGTGGGAGCATGGATCCAGTACCTTCAGTTAGCTTAGAATCCACTGCGGAAGACACTGAGGTAAAAGGGCAATACAACACAGAGCGACCAGTAACATGAGAGCAATAGTTACAGGATTTCATGGGAAAGATACTTGGGAAGAGGGGGAAGTAGATCAGAGAGACAGCTGCCTGGAGGACATGATGTATAAGTCAAAACTAGAAAAGCATGCCAGGTAGGCAAGAAGAAATGGTATACACTGAATCATCATCTCAATTTTCTGTATCCAAATGTTTCAATATACTGGAATGTTTAAGATGTACATGAATATAAGAGGACCTTTATAAGAGCAGGCCAATAACTTGACAGTGTTAATGTGGCACATACACTTAACCAGTACCAGGAGACCCCTATACAGTGTATTTCACAGCCCATCAAGTGGTGCCATATGGGCCCTCATTAATTTTTAGAATCACCCTTCCAGAAATCTTCTTTGGGTTGCTCTAAGAAGCTGTAGTGAATCCCTGCTCCCTGGAATCTTCCCCCTCTAGAATCTAGAAAAGTTAACATAGGCAACTACATTATTTTCTCTATCCACACTTTCAGACATAGCCTTATTTTTTAAAAAGAAGTACACTTGGATAGAAATATTCAAAAACTGAGTTGTGGCGGTGGCTATAAAATTCTCTATATTTACCACAACCATTGTATGGTACCCTTACGATGGATGAATTTTAAGGTTGTGTAAATTATACGTCAATATAGTATACCTAAATGCTGAACTTTTAAAATTTATATATCATTTCTCCCTCAGAATCTTAGGGTCTTGCATTTTTCATGCATTCCTATATACATTATTTATTTATAGAGGCCTCAACCTTGCTTCTGCATCCTGCGTGCCACCCCAGCCAGCTCTGTGCCCTCAGCAAGCAGTATAACCTCATAGGGTGGGTTGGGGATACAGGAAACGGTGCAAGTTCAATAACAAACAGGGTACTAGTACTTAATTAAAGCTCAATAAATATTCATCTTCTTCCTTCCCTGTCTTCCTTGAAGGATACCATTTGGTAACCAATTTGCTCGTTGCGACAATCACACCCCTTCTACCAAGGGATTTGTATCCCTGCCTAAGAAGCTATTAGTATTCCGCAGCAGTGACTCACCCGGCACAGTCTTGGCAGCACGCATCCCCCCGCCTCTCTGGTCGATAGCCTGCCTGGCCTGTGGCTCCTGGCTTCCTGAGAAGTGCCAAGTCCTCCCAGCTTTCCCCCTTCACAGTGGCCTTCTGAAAGTGATACCATTTTGTTTGCA
>NW_012136080.1:9019821-9081449 GCF_000956105.1 Propithecus coquereli
TCAAATCCAAATATATTAATATAAAAAACTATAAAAGGTAAACAGTAAGAAAACAATCCAATTTTTTAAAAATGAGCAAAGTATTTGAATATCAATTTCACCAAAGAAGATATATGGATATCAGATAAGTACATGAAAAGATGCCCAACATAATTAGTCATTATAAAATTGAAAATAAAATCACAATGAGATAATAGTACATATCTATCAAAATGGCTCAAATTATAAAATATGACCATATCAAATGTTGGTGAGGTTATGGAGGAAGAAGTACCTTCGCCTATTGCTAATGGGAATGTAAAATGGTACAATCACTTTGGAAGACAGTTTTACAGTTTCTTAAAATGTTAAACATACACCTAACAAATGGTCCAGTCGTTTTACTTTAGTATTTACTCAAGAGAAAAGAAAGTGTGTGTCTCCCCAAAAACTTGTACTCAAATGTTCATAGAAGCTGTATTTGCAATAGCAAAAGCTGGAAACAATGCAAATGTTCACCAATAGGTGAATGGATAAACAGACTTTGGCAGACACATACACTGGGTTACTGTTCATCAACAAAAAAGGAATGAACCCTTGACACACGCAACACTTGGATGAACCTCAGAATAATTATGCTTGGTGAAAGAAATCAGACATTAAAAAGAGTACATATGGTGCAATTCCATTTATATAACTCTCTAAAATGTAACCTAATTTATAGTGACAGAAAGCAGATGGCAGTTGCCTGCAGACAAGGAGAAGGAGAGTAGAAAAGGAAGGAGGAGAGACCATAGAGAGTTGCCAGAGGGAGAGATCACAAAGGGGTACGAGAAAACTTGTGGGAAAGGGTAACGAATACATTCATCATTTTGATTGTGTGGATGGTTTCACAATCGTGTGTGTGTCAAAACTTTTCAGATTGTATACTTTAAAAATGTGCAAGTTATACATTAATTATACATCAATAAAGCTTTTTTAAAATTGTCATCTGGGGATCCATTACACTACTTGGTCCATTTTTATATGTGTTTAAAATGTTCCAGAATAAAAAGCTGAAACATCTTTGTCTTTTTGGTGCAATGTAATCAGAATCATGGAACTAAAAGTGGCCTCAAGGTGACATTACATCAATTCCCTTCCCCCACTGGGAAGGTCTACATGTGATTTCAATGTTTATACATGTTATAACCTAGGCCGTGTTGCTGGAGTTTTCAGGAGCATGCTGGGCTTGCACAAATTTGATTTGACCCCTAAAATGAAACTCATCTATTCCTCTCTGCTCTCACTGCTGCCTGCATCAGAACAATAACCAAATCTGTCCATTACGCTCGCTGTAAAGATTTCCCTATAGATTCCGACTCCCATGAGAACTAACAGAGGCACAGAAAAAGCAATGTAAACGTAAAACATGTATTTGATTGCTCCATCAGCTGCTATCTTTCTCCCAGGTAGCTCTGGCTGATTTAAAGTCAGGCAGGGGCTAAAGTAACAATCAGACCTGATTCTTTATGCCAACTCCACTGCTAACCACTATACAACCTTGGGCAAGTCACTTCTCCTTGCACTCAGTTCCCTTCTCTGTAACATGGGAGGCTTGGGCTCTAAACTCTGCAAGATTTCTTCCAGGGGTGATACAACTTTGCTCCTCTTTTCTATATTCTGTGAGAATAATAAATTGCAAGGTGAGACTCATCGAGGATTTCACAATATGGGCACCAGGCTATGACTGGTGAGGATTGGGAGGAGGACTGGTCTGAGTTTGGATGGGTTTCCTCTGGGTTACAATGTCAAGTTCATTACATGTGAGGTTGGAATATGCATCTTGGTCAGGATGGTTTGTTGTGACAAGTAGAATCCCATTTGTACTTCTCAAGCGAATGGGAAATTTTCTAGAAACCACAGGGATGTCTTAGAACTAAAATGGATGAAGCACCACTAGGTGTTATAAGAGGCTGCAGCCAGGAACCATAAAATCATGAGCAGCACTCCCCACCCCAGCTCCCTCACTCTGTGCTCTTGCACTTTCTCTCACCTATGTGATCGCACGCTCTCTCATACTCACAGGTGCTTTCTCTCTCTCTCTCTCTCTAACACACTCGCCACTGACTTTGTCTCCACAGTCTTTACTCCTGTCTTTTCGTGAAACAGCCTTCTATATAGTATGTGTCAGTGGCATAGGGTAGGAAATGGCTCAGTGCTGCCTCCCGTTCCAAAGCCCAGCACCATCTAATTAGTCTTCATTTGCAATTCCAGATTCCCAGGTACAAAGAGCTGAACTGGCCAGTTCGGGAGGTGGGTCATGTGGTACTTAGAACTGCTCTCTTTGGGGCTAGAGCAAGGGGATGTTCTTTTAGAAGAGAGTATGAAATCATTGGTGTAGAGACTATATTTGAGGAGGAGAGACTATATTTGAGGAGGTTTAGGAATCCAACTTAAAGCCCAAGGAGCAAGTTTCTTTCCCTAATAACTTAAGAATGGTGACATTAACATATTAGACCTCTAGAACTTTATAGATGAGGAGCTGGGGTCCAGCCAGTTGTGGCAGAGCTGGATCTGGAATTCTGGCCACTCCATTTCCAGCCCAGGATTCCCTTGTAGAAGGAGTTCTGCCAGAGGTTTCTCCCCACATCCAGGACAGTGCCAATGTATTAACACATTGACTACCACACTAGAAAAAAAATTTTTCCTTGAGGCCACAGTGTTTTATTATGAAAATAAAATAAAAACTTAGAAAAAAAAATGACTCTTTCTTATTTAATGAAAAATTCATTATTTTTTATTGTTTTCTGTGTTTTTTTTCAATTAAAAAGTAATATAAAAACTTGAAAATTAGTAATGTAAAAAGTAGTGTGAAAACTTGAAAAATGTTCATAAAGGTAAAGTGTTTTTCTTGACTTGTCAGGCTTAAGTGTAATTTAAAGGTAAACAAATAGAAAAATGCAATTTATTGACTTCTATTCATTTAATCCAGGTTTTTAGAATTAAATTGTCACTATTAATTGTAACAATAGGCATATCAACAAGTAAGATTTTCACAAACCAACTGCAAAGTTTTGCCCAGGGGGCCATCCATTACATAACATGTTTGCTACAGCGCGGCAGCATGAGCTGTGTGTACACCACGTGGCTCCCAAGGTAAAGAGATGCGAGTTATATATGCTTCATGAGGCCCTGGGCTAAAAACTAGCATGAATTAAATACAACTCACATGGCAGTTAATGTGTTAAATAGCAAGAGTCTAGTGCCAGGAAAGATGCTGATGACAATGACCCCAGCCATTAAATCATACAAAAGAAATGGGCATTTGTGATAGACTGTGTTTTCCAAAGTCGATTGCCACATTATCACTTGTCCCATGTGCTCTTCTGACACTGTGACCTTGGTATTCCTCCAGTGAGTGATGGGGTCTCTGTCCCCTCCACTTGAAACTTCATGGAATTTTGTGGCTCTCTCAGTCAATAGAGCAGGAGTGATGCTATGTGGCCTTTGAGATTAGAGCATGTAAATGCCCTTCACATCCACCATGTTCTCTTGGTACACTTGCTCTTGAAACCTAGACACCATACCACAAAAGAGCCCAAACTAAACCATTTGGAGAAGCCACATGTAGGCATTCAAGCCAAGATCCCGCAGGAAGTTCCAGCCAACAGCCAGGATCAACTGTCAGACATATGAGTGAAGATGCCTCCAGGTGACTGGAGTCCTCAAGCCATTGAAAAACCCCCAGAGTTTGAATGTGAGGGCACAGACATCAAAGAGCCATCTCTGCTACTTCCTGTCTAGAATGCCAGCCCACAGGATTTGTCAGTATGATAAGACAGTTATTTTGTGCCATTGAGTTTTGGAGCTGGTTTGTTCTACAACAGTAATAACTAGAGCCACACTGGTAAATTATCAACTAGTGAAATCTTTAGGCCTTAGAAATCATTTTTCCTGGTGTCTTTATCCATCATTTTAACAAGAAAGCCTTCCATCACATTAGTACTGGTTGCTTGAGTTTAAAAAAAAACAGCAACAGTAATACATGTATTATTAAACCCAAAGTCCTGTGTCTGTGGCCAACTGTTTTATCACCCACTGCAGTAACTAATTATTGCCCAGTGTCTGTCATTTTGTGATAAGGCAGGATTCCCTCATGATCCATAGAAGCACCCTAAAGATTGTCTCAAGTCCCTGTGCTTTACCCCATTCTTAGAATCTTTTCTTTTCAGTTATTGTTGACTTTTTCCTCCTGATGTGGAAAAGCTAAGAGATTCCAAGTATTTCCTTCTTTCAGTCCATAACAGAAACTTCAGCTCTGGTTCTAGCAACTTCTGGAGGATGTCAGTGTCCAATTCTATTGGGTTGAGAAAGCTGGGCCCCAGTAGCTTCCCTCCTAACTCCATGCCTGACCCCTGTTCTGGTAGCTGTGGAATTCTTGGCTTTGGCATTCACTGGCATTTTCCTATGGCTCTCAGCCATGCCCCATTTTCATGTTTGCTTCCTGATGTGGTCTGAATGTGTCCAACAAAATTCATATGTTGGAAACTTAATCCCCAATGTGACAGAGTTGGAGGTGGGGCCTTTTGGGAGGTGTTTTGGTCATAAGGGCTCTACCCTCATGAGTGAATTAATGCCGCTATAAAAAGGGCTTGCGGAAGTGGGTTTGTTCTTTTTTGCCCTTCTGCTTTTCACCATGTGAGGACACAGCAAGAAGGCCCACACAAGATGCCAGCACCTTGACTTCCCAGACCCCAGATTTGTGAGAAATAAATTTCTGTTCTTTATAAATTACCCAGTCTATAGAATTTGTCATGGCAGCACACATGGACCAAGGCATGCCACATCACTTCATTCACACTCTAATACTTACACATCAGTAGAGCCCTAGTGTATTTGCAGAATAATGCATGATATCTCCAACACAAGTATTTAGCATGTGCCAGGTACTATGCTGAGTAGCTGGATATAAAAATTAAGGCAATACAGGGAAGGTCTTAAGAGTCTCGCGCTCATCTTCGCAGAACTTCCATCTTCTCCTTCATCGGCTGACTGCAATTGTCTGCTGCTATTCTCACTCCATTTCCCACCCTCCAATCACTGGTTTTCAAGGATAAATAAATAAAAGCAAAGCTGCCACTAACTAACTGTGAAACCTGGGAACATTTTTAATACTACTGAGTTTCCATTTCTTCATCTGTAAAATGGGGATGATACTACCCAGTACATAGGTTATGGGAAAGGTGAACTACAACACAAGATGCAGGGTTCAAAAATGAGGATATCAGAGGAACTCAGCAAATGTTACCTATCTTTCTTACTCTAACTCCATGCTAATATTTTCTGTTTTATACCTTGAGAGTCCTTTTTAGGCCCCATTTCTCTGACTGCCTGCCCCCTTCTGTGATTTGGGGAAATTTCCATGAAAAAGAAAAATGGCAGAGTGAATCACAAAGACCATAAATTTAAAGTTCAATATATGCCATCCTGATAGTGTTTTAAGAGTCATCCAGTCCCACTCCTTCATTTTACAGCGGTACCTTCCATCTCCTGTTTTTTTCCCTTTCATTTATTTATTTAAACCATGCTCCTCACACACACTGTAAACGCAACCTCTATGTTTCTTTTTTGGTCAAGTGGAAAATCACTCTTTGCAGTCTTTCCAAGTTCTAAAGCCTCCTCCAAAGTGGTGGTCTCACTGGGATCTACCAGGGCATGGCATGTAAAGGGGAGGGAGGATGGTGGAAGGTGTCCCACTTATAAATATAAGGAGGGAGCAGGTATAGGGTTAAAAAAAATTAATATTTTGCTAAAAGACCATATTTCAAAAAGAATTATTTCTGTTAAAAAAAAACTGTGGTAAATCCTTTGTAAAAATGGCCACATTTCCCTGTATCCATATCTTTTGCCATGTGACTTTTCAGCTTCTCCCATCAAGAGGTGGAGTTTACTTTCTCACGCCTTGGATCTGGATTGGTTTTGATGTTCTTCCAGTTCCAAGTCTAGGTCTCGAGAAGCTTTGCACACTTCTGCTCATTCTCTTGGAACCCTGTCACTGCCTTATGAACAGCTCTGGGTTAACCTGCTAGAGGACAAGAGACCACGTGGAGCAGAGCTTAGTTGTGTCAAATGGGGACACCTTAGACCAGCCTACAATCAGCCAATACACAAATATGTGAGTGAGCCCAGCCGTGATCAACTGAGTGGCCACCCAACCCACAGCTGAGGACAGCTGCCTAAGTGAGTTCAGCCGAGACCACAAGAAACACCCAGCCAGTTCATTGACTTGTAAACAAAAATAAATGCTTATTACTTGCAGCCACTGAGTTGTTGAGCTGTTTTTCTATAACGGCTAACTGATACAAAACATATAGAAAAATAAAACTGAACAAAATCTTCTTAGTTGGTAGCAGTTCTCAAAAAAATAAGTATGGCACACACGTCTGTATCTATGGGGGTTGGGAAGAACGAAGTTTTCAAATTCTTCTTTTTCTTACAAAGGGAACATCAACTCAAAAAGGCTGAGAAACACTGCTCTTGAGCTATAAAGTCTCAAGTGGCCAAAGGCTGTTAAAAGAGCCTGATTAAAATTGAGCATATATTCACCTTTAAACTGACATCAGATGTTGGAAATAATTAGAAAATGAAGCTAGGACTAGGGGAAGGAAAAGGAAGATTAGGGTAGGCATCTATTTGCATTGCCTTTCTACCCTACACCCGCTTTGGGGAATTGCTGCTTTGGATCATATAGCTTAAGTAGGAGTTGCCAGCTTTCTACCTTGCCTCCTTGGCATCAGCGATTGATCCAGGAGTGGGCACACAGCCCCAGCAGACTCATGGAATCCTTTCTTGAGATTTTAAATGCTAGAACCAAATGGAGAGGTGTGGCAGTTTTTCTTCCTATCTGTTGGCAGAAGCAGAGAGAGTTGAGTGCAGGACGGCTATTATTTCTAACATTCTCAAAGAAGCCCGTCACACTGAGAGAAACAGGGATAAGAGGCAGCAGCCATCTTGGGAGCATCTGAGTTTCTGGATTCAGTCTCTTCTGGCCTCTCTGTGGTTTGATGACATGAGCAATAAACTCCCCTTTTCTCCTAAGCAAGTTCAACTTGCTCTCAAACACTTGCAACCAAGAAGAGTCTGTAGATTAAATCAACAAGAGAGAATGTCTTGCTTTTGCAATGCAGCTTTGAAAAAAGTTGTTTTTAAAAACGCAGGAAAGATAAGTTACACGTGGCAGACATGGAGAAGCACTACTCAGATCCTTTTCCAAGAAAGCGTTCACTGTCCGACTGGAAGGAATGTGGGTTGGCGACAGCATCCAGTTGCGAGTACCCTCACGGTCTGCCTCACTTTCAAGTCAAGGACACACTATTCTGGGGGCAACTCCCAGCCAGTGACTAAGAAGGCACCCGGTACAAGAACCAGCCACTTCCACCCAATACAGGACTCCTCTAGCGGGCAGTTTCCCTTCCAAATTCCCCTTCAAATCTGTCTGGCAGAGGCTTTGCCAGTTCAGCATCACAGTCTAGACTCTCCTTGCCCAATCCCACTCCCTCCTTTTTCCTTTCCAAGGTGTTACTCCTCCATAAAGCTTTTGTATTTCTAACTCAGTGTCCCAACAATTTGGAAAGCCCTAAATTTGGTGTTTAATGGGCTTTCCCCAGAAAGTTTGAAATAATACAACCGAGACCATGAATATTTTCATAGACTTCTCTAGAAGAGGCAGAAAGAAAGGGTCCTGTCTAGGAGACATGAGCAGGTGGAGATGACAAAGATCTCCCTCTTCCCACCTTAACCCAAACTGGCTCTGGTTCCCATCTCTTCCCACTCTTACGGGGGCTGCACTGCAATAGGTAAATCAAAACCGCAAATCAGGAAAGCCTTCCCGATCCATCTGAAACACTTGTGGTAACTGTGGACTTGCCTCCAACCCCCTACCCTCCCCTCCTGCCACAACCCCTTCATTTGCCCCACTTCCTACCACATCTCTGGAGCAGGAGATTAATTAATGAGCTGTGACCTTTTATTTAAGAGACGGGCTCTCACTATGTTGCCCAGGCTTTCTCAAACTCCTGGGCTCAAGCAATCCTCTCGCCTTAGCCTCTAGACTGTCACTTTGAATGATGCAGGCTTTGCACTCTTCTGAGCCATTTATTTTGAATACTTTCCATCATATCTAACCTTGAGGCTCCCAAATACATGACAGATAGCTAGAAACAAGCCTGAACCTGCTTCTTCATTTTATTTTTTTCTGGTATATTTAGAAAGAATTGAAATGGGAAGAAATTACATCTTGTTCATACCTTGACTTAGGCAATTACTGGTAGGATGATTGACCTTCGGGCTGACAAAATGCTAGCAGAACTTCATATTTCTCCAATCAGATTAGCATACAGCACATTCACTTAATAAGCAAGAATCAAACACTTTAAGTTCCACTTGTTTATTAGAAGTTTTGCAGATACTATTTCTTCAACTTTATTCAAATTCGAAGATACAATTGTTGTTTTGAAAATATACAATAACTGTGTGTAGTCTCCAAAGATGGCCACCAACCATTTCTGAGTCCTTCTGCCCTCCCCTTGAACCTGGGCTGGCCTGTGAGTGCCCTGACCCAATACAATGTGGAGAAAGAGATATTCTGGGAATCCAGGGTCCCAGCCTTAAGAGCACTGGCAGTTTCCACTTCCTCTCCAGAAACCCACCTGCTCTTCTGTGAGAAGTCCAAGCCACGTGGAGGAGACAGCAGCACCAATATCAGCCACGTGAATGAGCCATCTCAGGCATTCTAGCTCAATCTAGTTCCCAAGTAGCTGCAGCCCCTGCCTATATCACCAGGCGCAGGAGAACCTCCCAGCTGAGTCCAATAAAGCTATAAAATCAAGAGAGATAATAAAACAGTTGTTGTTTCAAACCACTGAGTTTTGGGGTGGTTTGTTACACAGCAATAGATAAATTAAACAATGATTTGCAGATATTCCTACTCAAGAAGTCAGATGAAGCTGTGGGAAATAGACACCCTCACATGACTCCTGGTGGGAGTGTAAATTCATATAGTTAATTTGGAGGGCAATTCAGTAGAATTTACTAGCATTTGAAATGCTTATGCCCTATAACTCAGCAATTCCACTTCTCAGTATATATTTTTAAAAATCACCCACACATGTGGCAAGGAACAGGTATAAATATAATATTTCAGTTTATGTGAGGGAGAAAAAGAAAAAGAAAGAATATCCATCAATGTAGGAATAGCTATATGCCTAACACAGAATATTTTGTACCTGCTAAATAATAGATTTATATGAACCAACATAAAACTTATCTCCAATATATTATTAAGTAAAAATATTATGTTATAGTATAGTATATACAGTAAGAGAGCATTTATGCCAAAAATACATACGGCAATATTATTATTTGTAAACGCATAGAAAGTCTTAAGCAGTTAACTGCACTTTTAGGATAGGATAGTCTATTCTGACTTGGAGATCTGGGTTATTCCTGTCAGGTATTTACACAATCTGGTGTGTGTGGCTTTCAGGGTCTCTGCACCAGGGGCAGGGAGGGATGGAGGGGGCACGTTGGCTCTTAACTGCCAAAGCCTAGAGCTAACAACATGTCATTGGTGCTTACAGTCCCTTGACTAGAACTAATCATATGGCTCAAACTTACTGCATCTAATTTGGGGACATTTGCATAATTTCCATTATTTTTCACCATTATAGATAATATGCATGTACATGTGATAAGCTGAAATCTCTTTACATTTGTGCATCACTTTGCAGTTTTCAAAGACCTTTCACATCCATTATCTGTTTAAGCTACATAAAAATCCCATGTGCTAAATAAGCTTAGTATGATTCTCGCCCATTTTACAAATTGGAAAATTGAGGAATCTTGACTAAGTTCTCATGGCTGTAAAAGAGCTGAGACTCAAAATGAATTCTGTGATGCTCCAAGTCCAGTTCTCTTTCCATTAGAGATATCCCAATCAGCTTCCTGCCTCACATCATACCTTTTAAGATGGCCTCAATACCTCAGTATGGGTGAATATAAGGAACTCAGCCAGAGAATAGATAAGGATTTTAAGGACATAAAAGAAATAGCTGTTTCAGGAATCTGGGTCAGAGTGATTTTGAAAAATGTTTGTTTCCATGGCTGTCTTCTTGACTAGAGTATGACTTTCTAAATGAGATTGGGCCACATTCACATCTACAGTCCCAGTGTCTGGCACAGGGCCTGACCCATATTGGGCTCTAGACAAATATTTATTGAATGAATGAATGGACAGATGGATGGATGGGAGGGTAGATGGACGGATGGTGACAAAGATATGCTTCCTATATGCTCTATCATAAATCATAGTACATTAGACCTTAAATAAATCTAGACCCTTGCTACTCAAATGTGGTCCCTCAAGCAGAAATATCAACATCACCAGAACTTGTTAGAAATGAAGAATCTTAGGCCCTACCCAAGACCTATTAAATCAAAATTTTCATTTTAACAAGATCTCAATATGAATCGTAGACCTTTTAAAGTTTGAGTAAATTCAGATGTAGTGATCTTGAGTTGACTCTTCTTATCGTATAGATAGAGAAGTTCTGCAGATCACTGACAGTCTCCAAGAGGCCCCGAACCTTGGTGGAAGCCAAGCTGGAAGCACAGTCCTGCCCCTCCGACCTCATTAATCTGGAGCTTCTTTACACCACAACCTCTTCACAACATAAAAAAAAATGCACAACAAATGGAGCTTGTTTAAATTCAGTGCATTTAGTGTCTATTCATGGGGTAGGGGGATGTGAACTTAAATGATAAAACTAGTACATCGTAATTGTAGAAAATTTAGTAAACTCAGGATATTGCATTGAGTGTAGGAATCAGCGGCCCAATGTTACAGGTGAATCTTCCTTTTCTCACTTGCTGTGGCATTCCCTTTCATCTTCCAGAACCTTCTCTCCAAGGCTGGTTCTGGTTCTCATGTTTTACCATCATTGCATAAAGTCATTCAGGACACAGTATGCTAAGGACAGTCCAGGAATGTACTCCACAAGAAAAAAAGAAGCTAACACTATGTGATCTCTATTAATCCTTATACCACACAATGAGGTTGGTATTATGTGCATTTCACAGAGAGGAAACTAAGCTCAAGGAAGGTAATCAACTTGTTTAAGTCACTCTGTAAATGCAGAATCCTTCGTCACAAAGTCTAAGATAGCCTGATATCAGCCCTCTTAGACTGGCTCAGGTGAATGAATAGTCAGTGTGCATAATAATATCCATTTCTCCAGTTTAGGATGATACAAGGAGAGCAGAGGTCCACTGGATTTAGGATGATAGTGTCTGGGTCTCTTTAAAAATACTGTCACAAGTATCGGAGAACTGCCCAATTCTTAAGTCTCCTGGGCATACTCTAGCCATACTCAGCCCCAGGGACTTGAAAGTTTACTCTTTTGAGACTGCATATAGCTCTTCCTCTGCTCTGGAGACATGGCTGCTCTCCACAACATCAACTCAGATGACTATTCACAGCAAGCATCACCATTGGCCAACATTGTCAGCACAGGGTGGAAAAGTTGCCAGGAAGCTAGGAGCCTCTAAAATGCTCTGTGATTCTACCTGCATCTAGATCAGGCAAGATTTCCTAAACATTGGATCCCCAAAATTTCTGCTCCTTGACACACAAAGCTGGGAGATGACCTGGGACACCTGTTTCAAGTGAGAACACATGGAGATCAGGGAACTTTGTTCCTCCAAGTAGAAATGACTCATGATTTGATAAGAAACATGATTTGATAAGCAACCACTGTTCAAATCAGAGGCTAAAAGTCAAAGATTTTTAAGATTTTCCAATCAGAGAACTGAGGACCAAAGATGTAAAAAAGGGCCCAGCCAAGGCTATATGGCTATTAAGGTGCCAAGAAAGAATTAGAACCTGGGTCAAATTCGTATTTTTCCCATTCTGTGAGATTATCTTTGCCTCATTTATACCCAGCTGGTAGCCCTCTGTTTTTTATCAGTACTATTTCCCTAAATGATCTCTTCCAGTCCCGTGTCTATGAAAATGCCTATATGCCACAAACTTCCAATTCATATTTCTGATTCTGATATCATTCCTGATTATCGAAAATGTACATACAACAGCTTACTGGACATCTCCATTTGGATGTCTAACAGGCAATTCAAACTTAATTTGCCCCAAACAGAACTCTTCATCCATATCCCCTATCCAAACTTGTTCTACCTTCAGTCTTCTCCAGTTGGACAAATACACCACCCCCCACTTGGTTGCTCAATCCAAATATTTAAGAGTCATGTTTTATCCTCTTATTCCTTCACACCCCACATCTAATCCATTAGCATGCCTCACTGGCCACAACTCCAAAAGATGTCCCAGATCAACCCATTTCCATCATTGCCACTACTGCCATCCACTTTCACTTGGATTTCTCCTAATCAGCCTCCTTGCTTCCCTTCCTGCTCACATTCCAACCACTACCTAATACCCAGAATGGTCTTTGAAAGCATTCAAACCCTCAAGATTTCCCAGTGTGCTTAGAATCAATCCAAATGCTGAATCACAGCCTACAAGGCCCCACTGATCCAGCCCTACCGCCTGATTGACATCATCACCTATCACGCTTCCTCTCACTGCTTCCACTTCAAACGAACAGTCTTTTCTCTGTTCCTTGACCATGCCAACCTAATTCCAGACTATGCCTTTGCTCTTGCTGCTCCTCCAGCACCAACGACTTTTTCCAGATCTCCTTAAGTGCATCCCATCACTCAGGAAATCCTCCCTGACCATATGATCTCAAATGGCTCCTCCATCCCCTACTCATTCTCTGGTACATCATTCTGCTTTATTTGCATATCATTTGGCAGTATATTTTATTTGTTCACTTATTTATTGTCTCTCCCTCCAGCACCATATCTCCTCCCAAAAATATTAGCTCATTAAGGTCATGGACCAATGTCTCTCCATTATTGAGAACAGAGGTCCTGCAGATCGTATAGTCTCTGTTGCAACTTAACTTTGCCATTGTGGCATGAGAGGAGCCATAGATAATATGTAAGCACATGAGCATGACTGTGTTCCAATAAAACTTTATTTACAAAAACAGGTAGTCATCTGGATTTGGCCTATGGCCATAGTTTGCCAGCCTCTTGTTTTGATGAGTATTTAACATATATAAGATGCTCAGTAAATATTATCAAATGCATAAATAAATGAAATATATAAACAGAAAAATTCTGAAAGAAAACATTAAATAAAGTAGAAGGGAAAATAAATACTTAGCAGGATGGTTCTTGTATACATCTGGCAATAGTTTATTACTAACAGAGCCTTACTGTCTCTTATGTACTTACTACTATAATTTAATATTTCTGTTCCTCTGAGACTTAGCAAAACAGAGAATATGCTATGTACTAAGATCAGATTGTTCAGCTGTACCCTATGGTCTTGGGAGACACTTGAGACTCTACTGAAGGACCCCTTCTCTACTTAGTCCAGACAGGGACTGAATATAGAAAGAATGGTGTGTCCCATTAGCTGATGACAAAAATGATCCATGGTTTCTAAAAGATTTTTAGCAAATTACCACTATCAATGTTTTCCTCTGATTCTGCTACCCTTTGCACTGCATTCTTAGCCCTTTTCCACTTCAGTTTTCCCCCATATAACCTTTACGAAGGATAGAAATTATGATTAGAGCACTATAATTTATTGTGGGACTGCACCTGCCAAAGATAGGATTAGTTAGCTACTGAAAGAACATATAGACGCAACTGGAGAATTGAGTTTAGGAAAAAGCACTTTCTGGTTTGAAAACAGGGGATTCCAAAAGCCCTGGAGAGGGAGGAGGCTAAGGTCTGCCCCTGGGAGGAAAATTGCCCATCTTTGCCCATTTAAGAATAACAGAGCATAAGGGCTCATGAGATTCCCCTCTGTAATCCAGGATAACAGGTGAGTTATTGGTGCCAGAACTGTTTCAGGCCCTCAATTCCACTGATGGGAGAAGAATTCATTCTCCATAGAAACAGTGGTACACACAGTGCCTAGATGCTATTGAAATAGTACTGAGACTCAGAACTGAGACACATCAAAGGTTAAGAAGGCATTTATGGGCATCTCACCACCATTTCTAAAAACATTCATTTCAAGGAGAGGGAGACTTTGAGTTACAAGCAAGTGATCTCCAAATAAAAGCCTCTGGGGCACAATTCAGATTGTCTGAGTGGGAAAGAAACAAAAATAGGGATAAAGGGAGAAGACTCATTCTCTCATTGTTTGAATTGTTTTCTCCTCTGAGTCATGAAAGATACTGGAGTTAACAAAAATTTTGTAAACTAAAGAAAGCAACTTTATAATCTAAAGGAAAGCAACTTTCCCTCCTGCCTTTTGAATTCTGATTTCTGAAAAAAATGAGTGATGAATCAAAAGATGAGCCAAAATGTATCCTTACAAAGCTCCATTCTTCACAAGTCTCCGGATTCAAATGAAACCTTTCGTAAGTAGCTTTGTAAAAGCTCAAGGGATGCCTTTTCCAGAAAGTTGCGTATGAGCACCATCTACTGGGCATTACCCAAACTCTGTCTTCGCAGAAATTTCAATGCACTTCACCATGAGATTCAGCACTCATTGGCACGGTGGCCTCTTGGCATATAAAAGAAAACTCTGGGAACCCAGGCAGCCTTTGGATTCATCTGCAAATCTTCTTGTCTTGGTCCTTTGCACAGGTACTGCGATAGAGTTGGAAGTCCTATTTCCAGGGAAAAGACGCAAAAATGTGCCCCTCCAGAAATGAAGGCCCAGAGAACATCTGCATAAGAGGGCTAGGGCTTAGGGTGTGGAGACCCAATGCGGGGAGGGCATGGTGTCCAAGCTACCCTGCCTCCTCCTACTGCCTTCACCTAGTTGGAAAAAAAGATTCAGGCCTCTGAAAGAACATCAGTTTATCCTCAAAATTTTTTTCTACTTTCTTGACAAAACAAGATTATGAATATTCAGTCTGAATTAATTCCTCTTGACAATGAATATTATTGTCTGGCTAATAAAATAATATACATGTGTATGTGAAACTACAATGGCTGATCTTTCAAATTCTTAATACATTATATTCTGGTTGGATCCACTGACTTAAAATGCCACAATCCTATGAGGTAAACAAAATGTTCATCTCTGTATTTTCTCACCTCAGAACTAAGTATCTTCTGTCCATGTGGTACTGAAGATTTTGCACCATCACTTCTGTTTTCCTCATAAATCCTTTATGATGCTATTAGCCTCCAGGGTGCTCTTCTGAAGTCAGAAGAAAACTCACAAAAAAAGGTTTCATATAAAAGGGTAGAAAAGGACAATAGATGGTGGAGGACGGGGTTTCACTAATGATGGGGCAGCAATATGGTGGGAAGAATGTGGATTTGAATTCCAGCTCTACCACTTACCAGAAGGATGACTGAGAAGGAGTCTTTATTTCTGAATCTTCATTTTTTGCTTTGTAAAATCAGGTAATATTACCTTACAAAATTGTTATGATAATTAAAATGAGATGTTTTCTAAGTTGGCTGGCATATATAATGAAATCATTTTCCTTTCTCATTTTCTTTTTTATACGGCCCTCATAAATAGTAGATGTGAGAGTTCTTCCCAGGATATCTCATCAGAATTCAGAGAGGTTACCTTTGCTGTTCATCCCAAGAAGATCTGCAGGGTATTATTGCAGAGTCAGCTCGTAAAGTATGCATGAACTCTCTCCAAACCCGTATTTTTACCCAGGAAATAAATCACTTCACTATAGGCATCTGTGAATCAAAAGGGAAGGTTTCCAATCGCACTTTCACATGTGTCAAATGTACACATCTGCATTTCTCGAGAGAATTGCTGAAAAGATATTAAGAGAAAAATCTACCTATGCAGATAAGTCAAAAATCCCCAAATGCCACTCTAACAAAATCAATTAGTATGAAATTGGAAAAAGTTTTCAAAGAAAGTTTCGTTTTTACCACAGCTTTCCTTTCTTTGATTCTGAATTGCAGCTCAATGAACTTTATCTCAAACCACAAACACACAAGAAATGTTGCTGTTACATTGATTTGTAGTTGGTTAGCTAAACATGTTTGCAAATGATCTTAGCTTTTAATATCAATGTGCTGCAATTTCAATAGCAGCGAAATACTTTCCATTGTTCATTCATTTATTGATTCATAAAATACTTACTAAATGCCTAACTTCAGCCAGGCAGTGTTCCAGGTGCTGGGAAGAAAACAGTGAATCAGACAGGCAAATCATTCCTGCATTCACAGAGCTTAACATTCTAGTGAGGAGACAGATAATAAACATGTAAACAAATAAATAAATGATATAATTTCAGAGAGTAAGTACTATGAGGAAATATAACAGTATAATGCAGCTCCCTAGAAGTCAGCATGCAGACTTTCTCAGACAATATTCCTTGAGCAGAAATCTGATGACAAAACAGCATTGGAAAAATTAGAGGACAGAGCAGTCAGGCAGAGGGAATAGCAAATGCCAAGGCCATGAAGCAGGAACCACGTTTAGGCGGCAAAAAGAAGGCTACTGTGGCTGGGCAATAAGGTCAGAGAGGTAGTGGGCTGTGCTTCTCAAACTTGAATGTGAATAAGATCACCTGAAGATCTTGTTAAACTGCAGAGTCTGACTCAGTAGAGGGGTGGTGGGAAGCTGAGATGCTACATTTGTAAAAAGCTACCAGATGATGCTGATGCTGCTGGTCCATGGAGCTCACTTTGAGTAGCAAGGATATAGGGCTTTATATGCCATGGGAAAATGAATTTCCTGCTATCTGGACTAGCAAGCCACAGTTATCTGATGCCCTCACATCTATAGAGCCCTTTGTAGTCACACAAAGGTCTCATACCCCTTTGGTATTTCCACACACCCAGCACAAGCTCAGTACTTGGTAGAATGTACTATAAATGCCTGTGCTAAATGATAAGGCTAATTATCTAGACCCTGCTTTATGCTGGAATGGGGTGAAACAAGAAAAGGTGAGTGAATGGAAAGATTATATATGGGCTTTGTATCATATATTTCTGGGTTCAAATCCTACATTAACACCTACAAGATCTTTGGCAAGTGGCTCAACATCTCTGAGCTTTGATTTTCTCATTTAAAAATAGGAATAATATCTATTTCGTTTGGGGAGCCATGAAAATTACACACATAGTCAAGTGTAAATTGGTTGTCATGGTAGGTGCTCAATAAATGTTCATTCTGTTTTCTTCTCCATCCTCTCCTCTGATTGTCAACACCTTAACATTTGTATCAAATAGCATCCTAAATCTGAATTTTTCAGAGTACAACTGATTTCCAAATTAGGAATTCAAGGCCTACATCCACGTGAAGTAACTGATTGCTTCTATAACATTTGCTTATTTCTGCTTTAAAGACAATCAGGCATCGGTTATAGCCCTAGTTCTATCTCTAACTTGCTGGACAATCTTTGTTAAGTCCCTTGTCCGTTTACGGGCCTTCCTCAGTTCATCTGTTAAATGAGAGAGTTGGAGTAGATGATCCCACTCAACCCTGGCATCTTCCGACCATGATTGATAACCCAGTGAGAGTTCTGAGAGAGCGGACTTGTCTCCCAGGAAATGTGGCAGGAGCCTTGCAGCTGAGATATTTGGGTGATGGGATCCAAATTCATCGAGAAGACAGGATGAAACCCTTGTGCATTAACCTTGGCCAACAAATAGCCTCACTCCCTTCTCTCCAATCCCATTATTCCAGAAACTAAAGTGCCAGAATATTATCTCATCCTCACTAGATCTTTAATATTTTTAAAAGCAACTGACATCACAGGGAAAACTTGAGAACAAGAATTAATGGAATCAAATGTGTGCACTTCTCTGTTATTTTATTTTGCCACATAATAATGAAATAACTCTGTATTTCCTAAAATATCTTTAAGATGAAAAGAAATCTATAAAAGTGCTAATATTTTAAAAACTTGAAAAATTGTAAGGAAGATGTTTAAGTGTTTGTATATGTTCTGGTCTTCACCATCTACTCCTCCTGCACTCCAGGGATTTTTATAGGGTTTTTGAGATTTTTATAGGCTTTTATTTGTTTGCTCAGATTTTTTTAATTAGTGTTATTTTTACGATCAAATACAATAAAAATTAAAACACCTCCAACAGCATATATACCTTCAGATGCTAGAGGGTTACAACTGCTGTGAGAGGTTTAGATTGAAAAAGGAATAAAAACATCTTGTCTAAAAAGGTATATATTTCAGAGAACTGGTTTTCAAATAAAGACTTAGAAATAAACAAAGACTATTTCTTAAAAGAGCAGATGCTTCATCCCAACAGAACATTTTTTCACATCTTTCAGAGGAGACCAGTTACTTTCAGGTATGTCAATAAGAGTGCCCGTTTCCTGAGACCTAGCCAAAATGAAGAGTCTCTTTTTAGCCTTATTTACCCTCTGCCTTAGAGGGTTTTGCTGTTTGCCTTCTTTATCCTGATGTTTTGAAGAATTAGAATGTTGAATAAATGGAGCAAAGATCTAAGAACCAAGTAATAGTGGCACACAGTACAGTTTGGGAGAGCTCACAGTAGCCACAGATCACATGATGACTAGAAGATTAAATTACATGTACCAAAGGTAGACACTAAATCCTCCAAATTATATGTGTTTCCCAGATCCACGGGTCTGTGGAGCAGGCAGAGGAGCAGGTGCTGCTTACCCAAAACTCTGGCTCCTTTAGCATCATCTCTGCTCTTTCCTGGCCAAGGGCACCCATAATTACCTCCCATAAGCTGAACCCTCAACCCTACTCTGCTCCACCCTCTGCTGAAAATTGTATTGGTAATTAATTTGTCAGGAAAATGCTAGGGGATGTGAACACTAGTAATTTTATACCATAGATATTCAAATTAAACCCCAAGCCTGAGTATTTTCAGTGTCAAGTTGAAGAATGGTTGCAGAAGAAGAGAGAAACACAAGCTTCCTCCTGCTATCTCCTGACTAGAGGCGAAAAAGAATGTTCCAAGTGCATGTAATAACCTTGGCTCCATCTGCAGGCTTGACTCAGGAACATTAAGAACAAAAACACACTAATTATGGGTGACACTCCTCGTGTTCTTCTTCGAGTAAAAGGGGATGGAGTTGTTTGTTCTGTCCCCTTCCTCAAGTGCTGAGAATTTTAGTGAAGAACGATAGCGTCAAATACTGATAACCTGTAAGAGTCCACTCCAGTTCTGCACCTTATTTTCCCAGGGTTACTGTGGTTTATAGATTCTTGGTGAATTGACAACCATGAAGAAAGCACAGGTGGAAAGGGCATCAGCATAGCACCAAATATTAATAGAAAGTCCCCCCAAACTGTCTCATGTAGAGAAGGAACGCCTCTGGAACAATCAGGCTAGATCAAAGGGAAAAGCAGAAAGCTTCAGATTCTCCTGAGGCTATTGTTTTAAAGACTCATTTCATTAATTCTTTTGGAGGAAGAAAGCTAACATTGACTGTCTACTTTGAATCAAGAACTATGCATATATTACATCATTTAATTTTTACATCAAATCCATTAGGACTATATTAGCCACCATCATTTTACATATTAAGAAATAGACACTTGTGGGTCAAGTAACTACATAACTCAGCCAATATATAACCTTTGAGTAATTCAAATTCAAGTCTTCCGGGCTTTTCCCTATTACGAATGATTCAAATTTCTATATTAAGAACCCCTCAGGAAAGGGTGGGGAACACATGGGATAGCACATGGAATTCTTTCATAGGGTCTCCTAATCCATTATATGTAGATTAAATAAACTATATATTTCACATGTGTATGCACTAATACTTTTGAATGTTCATAGATGCTGCTGGAACTAATGAAATATAGATGCACTTAAAAGTGTTACAGAACTCATTGCACCTTCTCATTATTGCATATGTTTTCCAACAGCAGATACCAAAAGTACAATATTATCACATGGACACATGAATATTTTTGCCATAGCATTCATACTCAAGAACTATTACTGTTCACCATATAGCTTCTTGAATCTACTCTTAAACATATGATGCAAACTGAGCACCACAAAATTAAATTATGGCATCATGAAAAATGGAAGCCCTCATACCCAGGTTTAATCTCAAGAGAAAACTACTTCACCACAGAATAGACAACTATTTCTCAAGTTATGACCTAAGGAATATGAGGGAATTGGTAAAAAATAATATTCCCAGGCACTACCTCAGACCTGTTAAGTTAGACTCTCTGGAGATGGGGCCTAGGAAATTGCATTTTTTATAAGCTCCCTAGAAGATTCTGTTACCCATAAAGTCCAGTGAAACTGCTGAACCACCAGTGAAAATGGATACCATGAAATAAGTGCTGACCTACTACTATACAATTCTCCATCTAAATAAGATTCAAAGGATTAGCATAAAAGTATATAGGATGTAAAGCCTGGAACATGGTGATTCTTATCCTTGGAGAATACAGACTATGAATTGCTAACACATTATTAGTCAAAGGATTTTTTTGCCCTATACTGAGATGTGAGGATGCTTTTCCAGACTAGATTTGAGATCTTTTATCTTTTTACTCCCTATCTCTCCTACTTCATATAGAACAAACATCATTCATTAATATTGATATAGCCTCCGCTGGGTGCGATGGCTCACGCCTATAATTCCAGCACTTTGGGGGGCTGAGGTGGGAGGACCATTTGAGCTGAGGAGTTTGAGGCTGCAATGAGCTATGATCACACCACTGCACTCCTGCCTGGGCAACAGAACGAGGCCGTATCTCTAAAACAGAAAAAAAGAAAAATTGATATAGCCTCTGTCTTTACTATTGCTGTTTGTTTCACTTTATTTGTTTTTACATTCAGACATCTTTTCCTTGATACCTGCTGAAAATAGGGGACTAGAGTTTATCCCAGTGAGTCTAAGATATCTGTTGTCATGAGCTACTAACTATGAGCTGTTAAGAAAATGGAAACCCTAACGTGATGAGAGATGTGGAACTCTGAATTCTCACTGTCTGGAATGGCAAGGTTTCATCTTTAAGGTCAACTTCAAGTGACTGGCAGTGGCCTCCCGGGCACTGTGTAGAGAAAGATTCTGACATCACACCTAGACCTAGGCCCAAGAAGAAAGAGTGATGGGATTGACAATGGGCAAGGTGGCAGCGAAGTGCCAGGTGTTTGCTATTCTTACTCTTGGGGGTCCATTTGCATTGGAAATGACTGTCAGTTTACACTGACCCCAAAATCAGAGAAGTCTAGAAACTTCCTCTCTTCCATATCCCACATTTAATAGAACAGCGGCAGGATCCAGAAAGGATAAATTTCCCAAAGCTACATAACTATTTGGCAATGTGAACCAACACTAGAACCAAGTTTTTGTTTCTCCCCATACAGTTCTCTTTCATACTCCTAGAGATGTCTCACAATGAGACAAGTTCCCTTTAACCTTAACCGTGTCTGCTATATGGCTTCTGGAAAGACAGTGGAGAAAATCTCCACTATACCAAGTCAGTGGGCAGTTCTCCTGAACAACAGGCCATGATACCCCATCCCCCATACCAAGTTGACTCCCAAACGATCAAGAAACAATCTGGAATAGTTCAACCCTAGAAGAACCAAACCAGATAATGAATGGTTCTGCTCTCCCAAGCAGGAACACATTTCCAGGAAAGGTGGGGAGAAAGGAGGGTTCTCTGGGATAAAGTCAGCTCTGTGAAACAGGACAGACAGTGAATGTTGCATGCCGTGATGTGCTTTCTTCCCTGGAACCCCCCTGGGTTGAGAGATGGAGTCCAGCCCTGCAGGGGAGCAGTTATAGATTCTCCTTCCCAAATGCACCATCGGAAAGTCAATAATTAGAGAGCTGCATTCCTCCTGATGGATTCTCACACATAGAGATGCTTGCTGCTTTATAGATCTCTCACATCACTCACAGTTCGATAGGATTCCACCATTTCAGACAATGGGGCCTAAAAGGAAAATTAGCATCACAAGCATTTCAGCACCTTCTTTCTCTTAGAACTACTAAATAGTTCCCTTACATTTCCCTGTTCTTTCCTTTTAATGGTCTTAAATGGCTTTCTTTAAAAAAAAAAAAAAATCCTATATGGAATGTTCCTCCAGTCTCTAGGGGTACATATCATTGGTGCCCATAAAAAAACCTGATGTTCCATACAAGGAGCCTTAATCACACTCATCCTAGAGTGCAGGCATTGTCTACAAATGAATTAAAGAAAGAAAAGGAATGAGACCAGAGTGCAACGACTGAAGCAAAGCTGAGGGATGGTCCCTGCAGCTGTATCCCGTGATGCTTGGCAACAGGAAATGAGTTCAAAAAGAAATGTATCTCATTCCCCAAGTAGGAGGCTTTTCCTATTTATCACCTCTTCTCTATACCTGGCCAGAAGATAAGGGTAAGAGGAAAGGAGCAAGAAACTGCAACTAGACTCTCCTACTAGATTTGCAGGCGGGCTCCACTGGCAGCATAGATATTGGCTTATTCGGAGACTTGGTACAAACTAGAAAAAGGTAGCCCTTGCTTAAAACACTTTACTGCCATCTGCTGGAATGTTGTCAAAATAACTATTCATACTGAGGGTGACTATGAGTGAATGTCACCCCCTGGAGTTGTGCCCTGTCGCTGTACAACCCAAATGATCATAAATTGAGGTTGTCTTGGAAGGAAATCTTGTCTGGCAGGGAGAGTAGGAAATTCCAAGACTGTGCAAGCATGGTTGTGGGCCAGAAATTAGTCTATATTAGAGGTCACAGCATGCAAATCGAGGTAAGGCATAACTCAAGATGAAGCACTCCAAGGGGACGCTGGGCTCAGAAAGCCAGTGAGGCCGCTGCCTCTGGAGTGAGGCTGATCGTATGACTAGTTGTTGATGGAGGCAGGTGAAGCTCAACAAGCCCAGGACAGACCCTAGCACCAACCAGACTGAGGGAGTAGGGCAGACTCGGACTAAGAGAATCAGACACATATCTCAGTCTCAAAGACTGCGGGAGAAGCTGAGGCTGCAGGTTGAATCAGCCAGCCTCAGCTGTGAACATGAAAGAGCTATAAAGCCTGAGGTTGTGGCAGGATTCAATAGTCATTCAACAAACATTTATTGGGTGCCTACTATGTGCTAAGCATTATGCTAGGTGAAGAGGTCACAGAGATGAATAAGTCATGATCCCTCCCTCAGGGAACTCATGGTCTCATAAGAGCTTCAAAAACAAATTTTATGAATTTAACAATTCATTCAAAAAGATCAATAAATATTTAATGAGTGCCTATGACATGCCTGGCCCTGTACAAAGCACAGGAACTATCAGTGAACCAGAAACAGCTCTTGCCTGCAAGGAACCTATAGACAAGTAAACAAGTAATCTTAATACAGGGTGTGCAAGCATCCATCATAGTAGTTAGCACAGAGGGCTGTAGGAGCACATAAGAAGGGAACTTAACCCAGTCTTGGAGAACCTGGGAAGGGTTCCAGAAGAAGTAACAGCTGAGGTAAGACCTTAATAGAACACAACTCCTGTCCTCAAGGAGTTTAGAGAATAGGCCTGAGCTGTCCAATATAGTAGCCAATAGCCAATGTGGATATTGAGCACTTGAAATGTGGCCAGTGCAATGGAGGAGCTAAATTTTAAATTTTATTTAATTTTAATTTTAAAACTAAAACAAGGCAAAATATTTTTCCATTAAACACAATTTTATTGTTTGTTAGGATAACATTTCACTCTAACAATTGCATTGTATAATATATTATCGTTGTAACATGCATGGACTTTTTCTTCTTAGAAAATTTTAAACTACATACACTGCTCTTATTATATTTCTACTAGATAGAACTGCTTTAGACCAAAGAGAGAGTCATACAACCAGAAAAGTTAAGCAAAGTACTCATTATAATGCTGGGATAGAAGTAGACTCATCTGCTACCTGCTGCTGCCTGGAAATATTAAACAAAATGCTCAGAAGATACTGGATGGCAGAGAAAAGAATGCGGATTAAATGCTAATGAATGCAAGCTGAATTTTTGAAGAAATGGATGGCACATGCTTAGGCAGACAATAAAAACAATGTATTTTAGAGGAGCACCTCATAATCTGGACAGAGACTGGTCCCTGCCCTGGGATGGAGTCCCTGGCTGTTATGGACGTGGAAATATGATGTTCACCTGTTTTACATCAGCATGCATTAGGCTGCAAATAGCAAAAACTCTAATAGTCAGTGACTTAAACTTTAAAAGTCATTTCCTGTTCACTGTTTAAAAGCCCAGCGGTAGGAATCAATGGTGGCTCAGCAGCTCAAATGTGTCTTTAAGGATCCAGCAACTGCTATCCTTCTCTCTTCCATCCTAAAGATTTGGGTTTTTATCCTTAGACTTGTCGCCTGTAGGTCCTAAGGCAAGAAGCAACTGGATTAGGAACAGCCAAGTTAGAGAATCTTTCCTTTAGCTCACTGACATGCAAAGTTCTACCCCTAGCTTCCAGGCAGGCAGGGAAAGCAATTATCCGGCAAAGGAAACACAGAAAGCCGGGATATGTTTACATTAACCCTAAGTATTCCAATGAAGCTGGATATATTGCTGCCAGGAATTAAATTGGGGTTATGTTAGCAAGGACTAAGGGAAGGTAAATCATCAATATTTAAATACACCGAAGTCTGATTCTTGGCAGGTAATTGGCTAAAAGACACTCCCTTAAATGAGAACACAGGAAATTTTTCTCACCATGTATGTGAGAAGAAAGATCCGAAAGCTCTAGCCAAAACAAGGCTATAGCAACCCAGTGGCAACTTGCGTATGATCCTCTCATTCTCATTTAGGAAAAGTGGTATCATCTCAGGTCATTATCCTCACTGAGGACAAGTGTGGGATTCACAATGACTGAAGAACTTGTTTTTACTGAGAAAATAAATTGCTTTTCTTTTTTTTTGAGACAGAATCTTGCTCAGCTAGAGTGCGGTGGTGTCAGCCTGGCTCACAGCAACCTCAAACTCCTGGGCTCAAGAGATCCTCCTGCCTTAGCCTCCCAAGTAGTTGGGACTATAGGCCTGCACCACAACACCCAGCTAATTTTCTCTATTTTTAATAAAGATGGGGTCTCGCTCTTGCTCAGGCTGGTCTCAAACTGACCTCAAGCGATCCTCCCAGCTCGGCCTCCCACAGTGCTAGGATTGCAAGCATGAGCCACCATGCCTGGCCCTTAAATTGCTTAATATTGTTATAGAGGGATGAAAAAACTGCAAATTGTCCAGCATTCTTAAGCCAAGAACAAGAACTTTTTCAAATTTCTCCAAGTAAAAAGGACTGTAAATTGGACACTGTACACAATTATTTTAAGAAACCTTTTACAGAAAAATATTCTAATAGGAGTTAGAAACCTGTGACTAAAGACTGGGAAGCAACAATAAATACCAATAATCTTGGCCACTGAAGAAAAGGAATCTCCAGTTGACAATGACGTGGCAATTAGAATGTGCCTCCATGATATACTCCACAGCGTGGTTGTAAATCACTCACATGGAATGCCTTGCCACAAGGAGAGCCCAGGCAGCTCACCCTCTGCAAGGGTGTGTCTGTCCACAGAAAGAAATGACACATTCCTAAATTGAAGGAAATTGAATTATGCTTAATAATGAGAATTACATGTGAGCCTTTCATTTCTAAAGATATTTATTCAGTTTCTACTCAGTCCTGTATACTGAGGTAGGTCCTGGCAATGCAGAAGCAAAAAGCACCAGGCCCTACCTATAATCTGTTCACAGCGTAACAGGAGAGACAGACGGGAAGGCAGGTAAAAGTCATTCATTACAATAGGTCTTTTGTAGTCCCAGCTCCTCGGAAGGCTGAGGCAGAAGGATTGCTTGAGTCCAGGAGTTTGAAGTTGCTGTGAGGTAGGTTGATGCCATGGCACTCTAGCCCAGGCAACAGAGCAAGACTCTGTCTCAGAAAAAAAAAAAGAGAGAGAGAGAGAAAGAAAATGATTATACAAGTACTTGCTGAACTGTGAAGCAACATACTGACATTCATTATTACATTTATTGTTATACATGCATGGTTGTTAAGCTGGGTATAAAAGCAGGGCAGCCTGCATATATGTTACCACCTAGGAAAAATGAATTGCCTCCAGTGAATTAGTGGAGGCAACAGGGGCAGCAAACTAACTAGCTTAAGTTGTAAAATCTCATGTAATAGTTGAAATAATGCCACTTAACTGTACTGTGACTGTAGTGGCAGAGAGCCACCAAAGACTGCTTCAGAAAGTACTGAAAACTTAGCAGCAAGGCCTACCAGTGTATTCAGTGGTGATTTTACAGGAATCTTTAATGGGTCTGTTTCGTTTCCATCCAAACCTGTTAGCTGCCGGGCAGGCCCCAGTCCTTCTCCAGGGAACAATAGGGCAGCCATGTTATTAGAAACACTGGTCAAATACACTGGTTACAGCTTCACCACCACTATCAGCATCCCAATCGTGCCTGGTTGCCATTGAACCTTATTACCATGACAACAACTTACAAACACTTTAAAAGGTCCTTTCTAAGGAGCTCTGCTGGAGTATGCGGTGGTGACCAAAGCCAGGGCTGGCTCAGATAAGCAAATCTGAGCTCTAGCCTCAGCTATGTCACTAAACATTCCTAAGATTTGAGAAGTAGTCTCAGCCCATTAGACTCCTTACCCAGAGGAAAAAAGCTAGCCTGCTCTATTTCACTTTGTAAGACTATGTGAGCACTCTCATTTTAATGAACAATTATTGAGGGCCCACTGCATGCCAGGTACTTTACAAGCAAGGTGCCTCACCAGGAGCCTACACGACTGCTTTTGTCCACCAAAGTATTTGCAATGATTTTCTTCAGTTTCACTTCTCTTTTCTGAGCCATCCAAGTGAGTTTCTCCACCAAAGTTAAGCCTTTTTGGAAAGATGCAGTTACTCTTTCAAAAACTTTCCTCTCTATAAATAAATGGCAACACCTTTGTAATCTTTCCTAAAGAGTGAATCTGGCTGTCAAAATTGTCTCACAGACTTTCCAAGGAGCTCTGGTGCAGGAGCTCATGAGACCAAGGACCCAGAGGGAACAAAAGACCTCATCATTTATCAGTGCACTTAAAGTTGGAAAAAGATTAACTTTGCATGGGAAAACCTAGTTTAAAGTTCTAATTCCTTCATTCATCATCTGTGTAACCTTGGGTAAGTCACTTAATTTCTCATCTGCTACTATTGCATCTGAAAACATTAAGACTATCTCTCACGGTTGTTGTTAGACTCAAATAATATGTAGTATAGGTGAAAATTCTTTTTTAAGAGCTCCACGGTTTTTTTTGTTTGTTTCTTTTTGAGTCAGAATCTCACTCTGTTGCCCAGGCTA
This sequence comes from Propithecus coquereli, assembly GCF_000956105.1. Lineage (NCBI taxonomy): Eukaryota > Metazoa > Chordata > Mammalia > Primates > Indriidae > Propithecus > Propithecus coquereli. The sequence continues at coordinate 9,047,177 of NW_012136080.1, forward strand.
GAGCACCATGGCATCAGCCTAGCTCACAGCAACCTCAAACTCCTGGGCTCAAGCAATCCTCCTGCCTCGGCCTCTCAAGTAGCTGGTACTACAGTCGCGCACCACCACACCCAGCTAATTTTTTCTATTTTTAGTAGAGATGGGGTCTTGCTCTTGCTCAGGCTGGTGTTGAATTCCTGAGCTCAAGTGATCCTCCTGCCTAAGTCTCCCAGACTGCTAGGATTGTAGGCGTGAGCCACTGCGCCGGGCCAAGAGCTGTATGTTTTTACTTTCTCATACACCAACCCTTCCTCTTCCCTGACTAATTCTAAAAGGATGACATGACCACCATCAAGCTGGGGTGTAAATAACAGACCTGATCAGAGAGCCAGAACCAGATGAGGAAGGTGGAAGAAAATAAGAATGACCACTCTGAAAAAACAGATGACTCATGACCAGCATTTATAGGGTAGAAGACTGCTGTCTTCAAACACTTAAAGAACTATCACATGAAAGCAGGAAGAGGTTTGTGAAGGCAGGAAAAGTTCTGAATGCAGAATTAGCTGATCAAAAAACACTATAGCAATGTAGCTAATATTTAGGCTTTGGAATCAGACAGAACTCGGCCTAAATCCCAGTTCTGCCACTCTTTCTGGAAGACTATGGGCAAGTTACTTAACGTCTCTATGCCTCAGTCATTTCATCATTATAATGGAGTTAATAATAGTATCTGCCTCATAAGGTTATTGTGAGAATTTAAATAACACAAGGGATGTATAATAAAGGCTTAGCAGAGCCAATGGCTCATGGAAACATTTCTATAAATGTTGGCTATTTTTATTAAATCATGAGAGATGGACGAGGTGGAAAAGGCAGATAGAATGACGGGTAGAAGTATCTGGGAGGCAGATTTGGTTTCATAAGACAGAACCATTCCCAAGGACAAATGCCATCTAACAATGGAGAGGTGATGCTGCTCCTATCCCAGTCCCCCTTCTGTGCAGCAAGAGCCCTGGGTGCTGCCTCAAGCCAATGGTCTTTCCCCACAAAGCTTGGTCTGAGACGGAAGCAGTACCTTTCCCTTATTTGAGAGCTGGGATATGTGCAGCTTAGGGAGCAACAAAGGGGGCAGTAGTGCCTTGGGAAATAACTGATTCAAAATCCCAGAAGAGCAGGCAAATACATTAGCAAACCTCTGTGAGCTGGACATGGAGGGAGGATCCTGGAAGGAAGCCGATAAGGAAGAAAGAGAAAGGTAGAACTTGGTAGAAGGGTAGAACTCCTCACTATCAAGGAGGCAGCTGCTGTGGTTTTTCATTTGTGCACAGGGAGATTGTTGGAGCGAATGAAGACCCGGCCAGGGGCAGATACTCTCGAGGTACTGAGTTCTCAGTCACTAAATGTTTTCCTGTAGAAGCAGGAAGCCACTTAACAGGAAACTATAGATGGTATTCTACCCTTGGCACAAAAACTGGTCTACATGTATGACTTCTACATATATATTTCAAAATCCAAGAGTTATACTTTTCCATGGGTTATAAAACCCCACTCAGTTATTCCCTATTTATAGCTACCTTCTTTCCTCCACCCCCTTCTATACATTTAGTCAACGCATATTTATTGAACACCTGCTATGTAGTGGACACTGTGCTAGTGACTGAGGAAACATGATTTCTGCCCTCAGGAAGCTTATACTCCAGCAGTATTGTCCAATAGCTACATACTGTAAGTCACATGTGTGATTTTACATTTTCTGGTGGCCGTAGTAAGAAAATCAAATAAACAATGAACTTAGTCTTAATATTATTATTTATTATTATATATTATAATATATTAACATATATTACATAATATATTTTATTTAACCAAGTATATCTATGATATCATCTGAACATATAATTAGCATTTTAAAAATTATTAATGAAATATTTTACATTATTTTTCATATCAAGTCTTTGAAAACCCATTATGCATTTTGTACTTACAGCACATCTCAATCAGACTAGCCACATTTGAAGTGTTCAGTGGACACATGTGCCTAATGCTCCTACATTGAACAGTACAGGTTTAGTGAACAGTGATTTTAGAAAATAGACTGATAACAGAAAGAAGCTATGTCTTGTGCGGTTAGCAATAGCATACTGGTAATTGTTTAATAACTGGCTGGGAGTGCATAATTTGTAATATTTGCCAATTTCCATGGTGACTTAATGTGAATAATAGGCCAAATAGAAATGACACCTTCTCCTGAGATCATGAAGTTTTTCTTCAAGTGCTGAAGAAATAAACTTTCCTCTCCTAGAAAATGACCATAAAAGTAAGTCAGAATCATCAGATAAAATGTGGCCTGGTCTAATGGTCAGTTATATAAATTCTAATCCTAGAAGTTTGACTACCTTCAAGAAGTCCTCACCCTCTAGCTCATCTGTGCAATGGGGATTATAGCAATTGCTATGAAGGCACAAAGGGATAAAATGTATGAAAGAGTCTTACAAGAACCTCTACAAATGAAAAATTTTACTATTGACTTTTACAAACTTCAGTCAATGAAGTTTGTTAAAATTATTTATTTTTCTAATTGACAAATAAGAATTGTATGTATTTACAGTGTGTAAAATGATGTTTTAATAAATGTATATATTGTGAAATGGCAAAAGCAAGTTGATTAATGTAAACGTTACTTCATATATCTTTTTTTTGTGATGAGAACACTTAAAATCTACCATTTTAGCCATTTCAAGTATACAGTACATTGTTACTAACTATAGTCACCATGCTCTACAATAGATCTCTTGAACTTATTCCTCCTGCCTAACTAAAATTTTTTGTCCTTTGACCAATATCTCCCCAATACTTCCCTCCTCCTCAATGAGTTTTCATTAACAATTCCAGCTTCCCCACTTAGTTGGGGACACTTCTACTATGAGAAGGCAAGTGGCCTCTTAAAAGCCCTAAGAAAGCTCCAAACTCTCATGTTCCTATTGGAAAGATGAGGAGCAACTGCCACAACTTAGACTGCTCGTCCCCTCCCAACACATTCCAGCTGTCCAGGAAAAGCAGCTTCCTAGAGAGATAATTAAGACACAGTGGCAATTTCTGCATGTCTCTGTGGCTCTAATTATTAACAAAAAGGGGTGGGGGACCATGATTCACTCACAGTTCTGTAATTATCACAAAGTAATGCAACTTCCCAAATAAATATTGTCAACTAATTGCCATCAGTCACACTCCCTAAAAGCCCCAGTTGTGATTAATGGGCATTTCCGTCAAAGCTTCTCACACAGCAGAACTAGAACAGATGGTCACAGGTGATGAGCAGATCTAGGTGATGGAGGGGCAAATATTAATAACTACCACTATTTATCAAGTGTTTCCTTGGGCTGGCTTCAGCCACAAAAGCAGGTTCTGCCTGTTCTGAGCTGTCCGCTTAAGCGCTAAGGATTACAATGATGCTCAGATTTAAGCCAGGTAAAAGCCCTCCAGTCAGTGTCTCCTCATCTATTAAGCAGAGCAGCCTCATTACAACCCACGTTCCAAAGTTTAGTTCTAGAAGACTTTGTTTTTCCTTGTCACGATGTACCAATTCTGTAATTCAGGGTAATTGTTGCGGATCCTTTGACATGGATGTGGGACACAAACCCAAGCATCAAGATGTCTGGTAAAACGTCCAAAGAAGAAAGTCGCTTGGTACCAGAATCTCACGAGGGGAGGTAGAAGGATTAGGGTTGCGAAATAAAGTACAGGACACTCATACAGCATTTGTGAAATACTTACATTAACAAATTATTTGTTGTTTCCTTGAAATGTAAATTTAACTTGGTGTCCTGTATTTTTTATTTGCTTCATCTGGCAACCCTAAGAAGGATGCCTCCCATGTTAAAGGTGCAGCAGCCAGCTAGTTTGTCCCACCTCAACTAGTGATATCCTCCTTCCATCCCTGGCACTAGGAAAAGGGACGCTTTGTGATAAATAGTTAACTTAAGGCCAAAATTATACACTTTGGAGTATACATGAGGTATCCTATTTTCTGTCTCTCCTTTGAATTTACAAAAATAATAAAATCCTCCCTTGTTACTATGGGCTAGAATGGTCTTTGTCTCCTTTCATGTTATTTCAAGACCTCAGGCCCATGATAACCAAAGATTAGTGTTGACACTGTAGTGTTCATTATGGGCCACATTCTCTACTAAACGCTTCACATATAGGAATTAATGCTCACGACCAGCCCACAAAGCAGGCATTTTTAGTCCCCCTTTTACAGATAAATAAATCAAATTCCATGGAACTCAGGCACCATGCCCAGGTTGCACAGCTAAATCAATGGCACAGATAGGATTCAGACCCAGGTGGACGCCAGAACCCATGTCGGGATGCACCTTATGCAGAATCAATCCAGGGAGCACCGTTTGGGAAGGCTTCCTGTTAGGGAATTGTAAAGATCTTTTGGAAATAGGGATTTTGTCACCTTCTTCTATTTTCTTCTTTAGAGAAAATAGATCTTCTTGATTTTTAAAATTAATTGACAGTTGGGCTTCATTAATAGAGTAACAGAAGTCTGAGAATAGTTCCAAACTGTGTTCACCTTGGGATTTAGGCTGCTGGGACAAGTCTGAAGGATACTAAGGCCCAGGGGAAGAGGCAGGGGAGTGTGACTCAAGGACAGGGCCCAGCCTCAGAGACAGAGAAGGCCCTGAGCAGAGCATGTCCTTCCTCCTCGGATTGTTTCCTGGCCTCTGTAGACTCAAGTCTGAATCATGGGGAAAGAAAGCTGCAATAAACAAGTGAGTAAACATAGCTTTGTTTGTTCACACTCTTCTCGGGCCACCAAGAGCACATTAGTGGCAGCGGGTTCTGTGGTGACGGACACACGAGTTCAGCTCCAGCAGGCTTGGGATACACCACCACGACAGCAAGAGCTCCATCAGGCAGTGTCAGGGCAGGGCTGGAAGAAATGGCCACAGTAGATCAGAGTGTGAGAGGAAGAAGGCTAAACGCAGGTTCAGTGGGGGGCAGAGCACACAGATGAGATCTGCTTCAGGGACTTCCAGGACCTTTTGGTGCAAACCAAGATCCCACCAGGGTGGTGGGGGCAGAGACAGGAACAAACTGATTGCTGGTTATTTTTATAAAATATTCTTAGCCCCTGGCTGACTTTCCCTGGAGTAATTAGAGTACATCAAAAACAATGGGAACCTTACTCTTTTTACATAGCTTTCAAGTTCAACAATAGTCTTCTTTCTCAATTCTAACAAGATAATGAAAAGGAAAGTGTAAGGAATAATTAGTGTGAATTGTCTCAAAATGTACATCCTAGAATGTCTATCAACTTGTCATAAATCTATGCTTCTACAGTCACTTTAAGTTTTTCTTATGTCGTTAAAAATTATTAATTCCACAGCAGGTCTAATGTCAGGTTTCATAAAAGGGAATGTATTTTTTAACCCTGCTAAGCAATTTATAATTGCTTTGTAGGAGTCAGCTATTCAAAATACTTGTATACATAGGTACTATTTTTTCTCATAGTTCTTTGAAAATCATGAATGCATCTATTGCCAGGAATGTTTCCCCTTGCTTTTGTTTTGTGCTTTGTTGAGTACCAAAAGCCTGCAGGATCACTTTCTCACTCGAATTACATAAATTTGGTGGGGGTATGTAAGGTAGCATGAATTGGTAGTAGTGATAGATTATCATTTATTGAGTTTCCATTAAAAGTCAGGCACTATAAAAGTGATGAACTATAATGGTTAACATTTGTCAAGGGCTTATTACATCCCAGACACTATTATAAGTCCTTCCTATGAATTAATTTAATCCAAGAAGCTTAGTATACCTGTTTATGCTTGTAAAAATATGTATCTTATTATTGCCTATTTTATTGTGTAATGTGGCCTATGAAGTGTTCGGTCCTGTTTTTATGTTTCTCAAGTAAATCTTTTAAAACGTAAATAAATGTCTTTTTAAAATATCTTTCATTATTTTTTTATCCAAATTATATATTCAGGATTTGATCTTTCAGGATTACGATCGGCTCCCAGTTTGGAGAACTTGCTTGGGAAACCCTGCTCCCTACACATGGTGCTTGGCAGAGAATTGGCACTCAGCAAGCACTTACTGATTTGGCAAAGGGAAGCGCTTCTGATGCTTGAGTACAAAGGTTTCTTGGTTTGGATTCATTCAGACACCAACCCTGAATCTGCTGCAAGTAGAATCAGATGCAAGTGGTTATTTGGAAGGTGAAGAAAATACCTACAGGAGAGTGGGGAAGTGAGACGGAGAAAATGAAGGTAGCACATCAAACCAGCTATCAAGGGAGGCAACTGGAGATCAGTCTCACTGGAAAAACTCTGGAGGCCTCTAAGTTACCCCGCCAGAGGGATGAGGGAGCTTGAATACGTGCCCACCAGCTCCTATCAGCCATTGGTAAGGACTGCTGTCAGGGGATGCAAACACCCTAGCACTTCTAGCTTGCCCAGTGGGTGACAAAGCAGACTCGAGTGGCCAGAGAAGGCCCTCAGAGAAAGAAATGCAAGTCTTATCAGTTGAGTAGATTCCCAGTAGGATAGGGGTGGGGTATCTAGAACAACTACTACAGAGGAGATCATTGGCAGTTTCTGAAAATTCCAACAAACATCTCCTAGACTTCATTCTCCAGAACCAAGAAAGGAAAAATGTCAGTTGATTCTTGTATTAAATATGTATGCATGTTCTCGTTTGGGATTTAAATATGGAACAATCTAGTGAAGACAAAAAAAAAAAAAAAAGAGACAAGATAATAAAACAGGAGAACTGTGGGACAGGGAGCCTAGCTACTCAGAGGGTTAATATGTGCAATTACTTTGAAGCAGCCTCATGTCCAGAGAGTCTTATTCTAAACCTTCCATGCCATTTTAAGGGGAAACCATCTTGTGACAAAGTTTGACCCCATGATCAAATCCCAACATTCAGACAATATTACAGCTACATCCTTTAATGGATGAGTCTGCCTGTCTGTCTTGTGCTGCCATAACTCTACCTTGTCTGTGGAACTATGACAACCACCAAATACCACAAAGAAAAGTACTGGGTTATACCAAGCACAGGAGAGTTCTAGGGATAAAATGGGGTTCCCCAAGTGGGACTTATCCAGCGGATCTCCACTTCTGCACTCTTGTAGGAAGAAGTACATGGAATTCTAGAACACACTGATGCTGCCAAAACCCCATTCATCCTTTTGCTAGTAGTATGACTCTGACTCATATAAACTTGAACTTCAGGATTCTCAACTGTAAAATGGGAATAAAAACATCTTCCTCGCAGGCTTGTCATGAGTACTAAATGAAATATGGGCATAAACCAGCGTCAGTAACTGTAAAATGCTGTATGAATGCAAGGAGCTGTCTTGTGCTTTACAGGCCCACTACCTTGACCTTGGCCGTGAGGGGAAAATATACACCACTAGTCCAATGAGCGTGAAATAATAATTCGCAAAGGGTGAGAAGAAAGGGGTTTGCAGTCAACGCTACTTCTACAAGGAAAAAAAAAATCAAATCTGTCCTGAGTTTCCAACCTTTTAGTATGCTTGGACAAGTAAAAGCTATGCTTCAAAGCACACCCCTCCCATTTCAGAGTGAATCATGTTGCCAATCGCCAACAGTAAAATCAAGCTCAAAAGGAGGAATGCTTAGTTTATTTTTTCAGCATTTGAAAGATGAAGCATTTAATTATACATTCTGTAATTAGTTTATAATTCTCACAAAAGGCGTGCGAGGAGTGTTAATGGTGGCTGCATGCCCTGTGAAGAGGAAGCAGCATGTTCAATATTCCAGGGCCTTCCCATGTAAGGGGTTTGCCGAGAACGTTGGGGCCATCACCAGCTTTGTTAAACTGCAAAGAAATCCTAAAGGCAGCTACCATCAACACAATGACAGTGAAGGAGGAAGGCAAAATTCCTTACATATTAAGGTTTGCCAAGGTCATCACCCAGGGAGTTAACTGATTAATTACCTCGGTTTTGTGAGACTGCTGGTCATCAGCTGAGAGGGAGATCAGGGAGTAGTGTTGAGATGATATTTTGTGTTGCATGTTCCCAGAAGTCATGGGGCTTAATTGTCTCTTTTGTACTGTTCATTTCGGCTACTGTTATATATTCCTCCCAGAACTGGTTCCCTTGGGTAGCGAGCAATTACCTAAAGCATTTCAAATTCGAAAGACTACAGAGTAAGTTCAAGGTAATCAGGACCAAGAAGCCTCCTCTCCAGGCCTAAGACCCTAAGACCAGGCAGTGAGGATGTAATCACGGTGCTGCCACTGATTCACTCAATGGGTGCCTGGATAGACATGCCCCTTGGGAACAAGAGTTGATTTTCTGTGCAAACTACAAAGTGTGACTTATATTTCAATTTGTTGGTCTCTGCCTACACAAAGCAGCAAAAGGGCAATTGGGTAGATTATTTGTAAAAGTGGCTCCAATTATTTGCCTCCCTGCATCCACATCTGTTTGCGATGTGAATTTACAGTTCTTCCCATCAAAAGTCTGTTTCCCAAACTTTTGAGTCTGACCTGGCCTCATGACTTATTTTGGCCAAGAGAATGTAGCAGAAGTGACATTGTGCCAGTTTTGAGCCTATGCCTGAATAGACCTTGCGCTCTTTTTCTTAGAACCCTACCAAGCCACCATGTCAACATGAACAAGGCCAGGCTAGCCTGCTGGCTAATGAGAGACACATGGCCCAGTCACCCGCATTGCCTCAGCCAACAGCCAGCCAAGTCCCAGAAGCAGGGCCTCCTAGCTGCCCAACACTGACCACAGTCACACACATGAGCCCAGCTCTACTCACCCAACCCATAGAATTGTGAGTTAAATTAATGGTGGTGGTTTTAAACCACTGCATTTCAGGATGGTTTGTTGTGCAGCAAAAGCTCCATAAAGAGATGTATCCCATAGTTCACTCTGGTGGTGAATGCTAGGCAAGATGATGCCAGGGAAACAAAGTGTTTAGCTTTTGAGAGACACGTGCAGTTACAAATCAAAGGTCAATTTTAGAAAGAGATTCTGCGTCAAACTGTCTGTGTAGCCCCTTCCTCTGCAACAAGGTTTGATCAGCCCACTAGGGCAATTATAAACACCAGCCTCTGGATGTTTCTCTGCATTTCTGGAAATAAGTCCAACTCCAGCTCTAACCCACCACTCCTTGTGCCTCATTTCTCCACTTCTTTGGCCCAGTCTTGCCCCCAACTCAGTTTTCCACCTTGATGATCTTACTGAGCTCGGCACATTCTTCCACTCCTTCCTCAGCTCTTCTTCACTCTCCAGTTTTCTGACTTCTGTCCATACCACTGGACAAGAACTGCTCCTTCCAAGGTTACTGATGGCTTCCTAAGTCCCCCGTGCCATGGCCTCATCTCTATTTTCCTCCTTTTCAACATTGCTGCAGTCTTTGACACTGTTCTCTGTGGCCTCCTTTTAAGAGAGCTTACTTACAAAAGTTTCCAAAGAACCTCATTTTAAAGAATCCTTTCATTCAAGAAAGTCTTAAGGCTTGACTGTGATTATAGTGAGGGACTTGCATGGTCAGACACATTTCCAAATGGTAACAGTATTTCTGACTCCAAAGAGAGACATGGCTGCTATGAATGTAAAGAGGTGGAAAAGATATGCTGAGCATGATTCTTTGTGTTCTTAGCATGGTCCAATATTGGGGGTTCGTGACACCCCTAATATAACCGGGTCCCCGGGCAGTGTGCATTGCAAGAGACAGGAGAGACAAAGACAGGGACACAAAAAGTAAGGTGAAAGGGTACAGGAAGGTCAGGGGACCACCAGCATTGTCGTGAGCCAGGTGACTACAGTCTAGCACCTGTTTTTATTCTCTTTTTCATGAGAATAAAAAGATTTCATGATTTCATGTGAAAAGCTCGTGGGTTAGCAGTAAAGCATATAATTTAAATGGGTAAAATAAAGCATATAATTTATAGTTCCTCATTTACTGAGACACGAACTCAGGAGAGAGATAGGAACATTGCCTCAGGCTTAAAACAGCATACTGCTCTTATCTGATGGGCTGACATCCTTTGATCATTCTCTCTGCCTTCAGATTACAAGCTCGGTGGTCCGTTTGCAGATATCCAGGCTGTAGTCCTCAGGCTTCAAGGTAGGGTCTGTTTGCAGACATTCCTGATCGGTGGAATGTCCCCCTCAAAGTTGAGCAGCTTTTGCTCGGTGAACTGACATGTCCACAGGTTGCTCTTTGGCAAAGTCCTGTCCCACTCCTGGGGTTATCGTTTCTCAACCCTAACCCTCAACAGTCCAGATCCGGTCTATTTTTTATGGGCCTGATTACATCTAAAAAGATAGAGGGTGGACTCACAGAGCAGTGGACTAGGAGGCAGGAGTTCAGAACTGATCCTAGTTCTGCCACTTATCAGCAGTCCACCATATAAGCTATTTAACATTTTTGACCCACAGTCTGTCATTCATGAAGTGGAAACAATTGCCATATGGTGAGCTACTTGAGGGTAGGGACTCTTCATAAACTTCCTAGTACCCTCAGAGCCTGGCCACATTGCCTATAGCATAGTAGGTGCTCAATAAATGCTTAAATATTTGTTGACTGAATTTTCAAATAATAAATGAAAGACCTGTACTTTATATACATAACATCACAAACTCTAATGGTATCACCACCACATCCCTAAATTGCCAAATCCACCAGAATATAAGTCCCTCACTAGGATTTTATCCCTCCACAAAAGTGTTCCTGACAGCCATGTCAACACATTGTCCCCTGAATGGGGTTGACAGCAATGGAGCCAAAGATGAGCTAAGTCCTCATTGGATCTCAAACTTGTGTGCATCAGAATCACCTGAAATCCTTGATTTTTACAAAGCCTGGATTGCTGAGTCCCCTCTCAGAATCTGATTTGGAAGGATTGAATTGGGGCCCAGGAGTCTTTTCTTAAAAGTCAATCCCTCCAGGTGATTCTGATGCAGATGACCTTTCATCATGATTTGATAAATGTTGCCCTCACTCTTCAAGATGCTTACACTTTGTCCCGAACCTTCCCTCCCACCTGCCCTACTGAGGCTTGTGGGAGGCTTGTGGATGGTCATCCACACTCTGAGCATCTTGCATTTTTAGCTGCCTCAGCCCAGATCCAAGATTTCGAATGCTTCTAATTGCTCTGCTCCACAGAGGGAAATGAAATGAGCTCCTGGTCTCTGGAGGCGGCTGGGTTCTGCCCCAAAATAGTACTTCAGAGCTCATGGAGACAGTGAGATAGGCTCAGTCCCCTATGAAGTTATGAGTCAGAACATCCTTTTCAGTCTTGAAAGTTATTAGCAAAGCAAAATGCAACCTTTGAAACATTGTTTTCCTCCATAACAAAGAGATGGGCATACATCTATTCAAGTGAGGACTGTTGTTATAGAAACTGCCTATTTTAAGTGACTGATAAAGAAGCACCACATACTCCACTGAAAGGAACAACCTCTTACTGGAGCTTGGGAAGCCTTGTTTGCTCTAAATGCTCATCTTGGCCAACTTTCTGGCAGAGGTGTTTGTCTCTCACCATGGAGACTTCAAGCAATGGCTCCTCTGGAGCCATCTCCTTCCCTCTAATACATGTCTTAGGGGTCCAGGATACTCCAAGCCCTTTATTTCAGACCCTGTTTTAACACAAGAGACTGAGTTAACTACACTCTTTCCCTGTAGCAAATGAGTTTAAAAACATGAAAAATATAAGCCTCTCATGAATGGCACCACCTTGGTAAAAATAACAATTGACCTCCTTCTTTGACCCCATCATGTAAAGGAAAGAGAAAACCCTGAGCTAAGGCTGCCAGTCTGCTCAGCAGACTCTTCAGGAGGTTCCCTCCCTATGCCTAAAGGGCTTGAGGCAAATTTTCTAGCTGCCTCCTGCCTGAGCAAGAATGTTCCCCTCCCTGTTCACCTTCCCCTCTTTCTCCCCTTTCCTCTACTATCTCAGTGTTTAGAAAGTGCCACAAAAACCCCTGTTGGAAAAGACACTTTGAATTTGGCTTTGTCTATATCAGGGCTCTGTGGCAAACTTTTTGTTAAAGGACCAGATAATAAATATTTTAGGCACAACAATTCAACTCTGCCATCACAGCAGGAAAGCAGCCATACCAATACGTAAGTGACCAAGCATGGTTATGTTCCAACAAAGTCGTATTGACTGAAACACGTGAAAGGCTTCATTTGGTCCATGGGCCATAGTTTGCCAAACTTTGCTATAATAGACACTATTGTGCTGCTGCCTAGAATCTTCCATCCAGAACTAAAGTACTCAAAACTCTAGGTGCTGCAAATTGTGCAGGCTGAAAGCTCTCAGCTGAGTACTTCTATGGGAACTGCTCTCAGCCGAAGAGCCATCTCACCTAAGTATATTTAATACTTTGTCTTCTCAAGGGCGGCCCACATCCAGTGATTTGTGATGGGGACTATGAAGGCCCAGTGCAGCCCTGACTTTACCACAATGCAATACAGCAAAATTGCACTTCTTCTCCATGAATAGATACAAATAACAAAAATAAATGGGAGAAAAAAACAAATTAAATAAATTAAAAAGGCTTAGTACACTTGGCCAAATACAGCACAACTCTGAAAGGCCAGGTCCAGAGCTCCCCACAGATTGACAGAGGCCTTTTGTGTGTGTGTGTGCCTGTGTGTGGCTGCATTGCAGATCACCTTTCCTCTCTTCCCAGTCTTGCTTCCTTCATTCCCCCACAGGAGTTGATCCTGAGAGCATTGCCCCACAAACTTTCTGCATTCGAATCTCAGAGTCTGCCCCGCAGAGAACACAATCTGAGACAGCCACTGTCCCTCTCATTGCAGCCCAGCTCCCCTTTCACCCCGGCCCATGCTGATGAGCTTACTGACCTCCTGGCTGGCCACTGTCACTCTGCGTGGGCCATTGTGCACACTTCTGGGCTGGCCAGTAGAACTTCTAGCTACTACTCCTTCTGGAAAACATTTTTATCATTTTGCTTAGGCCATAGCCATTGTCACTAGTGTGGGTGCTGCTACAGCTGGTCAGTTGGGACGGCTACTCACAGGTTATTTTCTAACTGTGCCCTGTATAAAATGCACATTCTAGTGCCTCACACCTAGACAATGTGTTATAGAAGATCTAGGGTGGGGCCTAGCAATCTATATATTTAATAAACGTTAACAAGCACCACAGGTAATTCTAAAATTGGTGGTTTATGAACCATTCATTGAAAGTTTGCACTATATTTTACTAGCACATGGCAGCCACTTCATAAATATTGATTCAAGAGATTGTTTCTAAGCACCTGCCTTGCTAAGGGAGTTGTACTCCAAAGCATATTGGTATGTATGTGTAGGACATGCAAATAATAAATTAAGAATAACTAAATCAATATATGAACAACCTGAATTGCACATGGAACTTTAAAATTAAATCTTCCTTGATAATGAGGGACATTCATTGAGACGAGAACAGGATTAGAATGGTTAAGTTGGGAAGAGATTACTAACCAGAACAGGAATGCCAGACAGGCAGGCAAAGTGAAGGCATGGTAGAGCTGGACACCAGACAGCAGGAGATGCTCGGAACTGCAGCATACCTGCCCCAAAGGGGGCAACTGAAACTCATGCCCACCAGTTGTGAAATATGACAGCAGGGAAAGATTATGGCTAGATCATCTAATTTTTTAAGAGTAGCCTAAAACTGTATACTTATGATATAGAATCTATAAGTTTCTAAATATTGGATTGCAAGGGTCATTGCTGTATTTGTGAAAAAGAAATATTCCAGAATTCCCAAGGAGTGTGATCAGAGGAATCTTGGGAGCCGTCTTTGCAGGAAAATGCCACAGACGTCCTTTAACGAGGCAGAGAGGAACAGAAGTAAAAGTTTGTAAGGAAAACCGAAGTTCAAACCATATGCAGACAGTCCTGGGAGGAGAGTCCAGTGAGGAGCAGAAGGGAAGTATGGCTGGAGACCAAACTTGGCATCGGCCCTGGGGAGGACCCGGGGCTCAGTTCGAACAGAGAAGGTGGCTACCCAAACAGAGGCCGGCTCTAGGAGGTGAGGGGTGTGGACTCAACTTCACAGGTCCCAGAGCCTAGTCAGGTGGGCAGTCACTGAATGAGTTGGGGTCAATGTCAAGTTATCTGATGCCAGTGAGTAGGATGCACCCATTGTTGAGGCAGCAGAGAGCATGACATCACAGGCCTATCGTATAGCCATAGGGGATGTTATAGCTTCCAACTTAAATTAATAAGCCAAGACCCTGTTACAATAACTTTTATTTTTGCTTATTTGTTTTAGTTGGCAAACCAGTTGTGGTTTTGTTTTAGAAGATAAAAGAACTGATATCAAAACTGGCATATCTGGGCCAGGCGCAGTGGCTCACGCCTGTAGTCCTAGCACTCTGGGAGGCCGAAGCGGGCGGATTGTTTGAGCTCAGGAGTTCGAGACCAGCCTGAGCAAGAGCGAGACCCCGTCTCTACCAAAAATAGAAAGACAACTAAAAATATATAGAAAAAAATTAGCCGGGCATGGTGGCACATGCCTGTAGTCCCAGCTACTTGGGAGGCTGAGGCAGAAGGATTGCTTGAGCCCAGGAGTTTGAGGTTGCTGTGAGCTAGGCTGACACCACGGCACTCACTCTAGCCCGGGCAAAAGAGTGAGACTCTGTCTCAAAAAAAAAAAAAAATGGCATATCTGAAGGAAAATAATTTTAAAAGATTAAACAACCTCCTTGAAGGTGTCTCTTCTCCTAATGATGGATAAGGCAGGAAGGGAAGGAGACCCACATGCTAGATGTACTCCCACCACCAGCAGACTATGTGACAGGGGCTGAGTCAACGTCCACCCCGGCTTACACATTCTGTAAAATCAGATGTCAGAGAGGATCATCCCTTAGGTTTCCTTCTGCATGAACAGTGGTCATCTAGATCTGAATATTTAGGCCTCGTTTGCTTACGAGTAACAGAAAATATAACCCAAAGTGGTTTAGGCAAGACTGAAATTTACTATCTTATATATTAATAACTGAAAATTCTATGGGGGGAATCAGATATGGATTAATCAGGGCTTCAAAGATGTTCCCAGAAACCTCTCTTTATTTATTGGCTCTGCCTTCAAGATAACGACCCCAGTCTTAGCACCCACGTGACAGCAACATGCTGCAACAGTGCAAAGACTACATTCTTTTCAACTCGAGCCCAGTGGAAAGAATGCTTTCTTCAATCCCATGTATCTGTGGTAGTCTAAAGATACCTCATTGGCTTAGTAATGAAACTGTGACGCAATCAAAACTCACCTTAGTAGCCAGAAGACATGCAACGAGTTGACTGGCTTAGGTAACATGTTCCACTCTGGAGTTGGAGAGTAGAATTTTACCAATAAAATTCCCAAAGAGTTGCTACTAAAAGTGAGATGAACAGAAACTGGATGCCCAAACAATGGCAAACAAAATGTGACTTTGTGACTTCATCAGATGCAATATGTTATACAATTAAATAAACTGCCTTTTACCCCCCACAACAGGCTCCTTAGGTCATGCAAGGTATTACTCTCGTAAAGATGCAATAGAAGAAGCAATGATAATAATGAGCCTTGTGTTGGTGTTTGAGTCATGGCCAAAGCCTTTGATATATTGAATAGACTCCATCTAGTTGTTGTTGTTTTATCAGAAGGCCTCCCTGTTTTGGTACTGAAAGTAAGAACTAATCCACAAAAAATGTACCCTGGCTACTGCTTTGGGTTCTTTTAGAAGAAAGTTACTCATGTTCACCTAACTGGGACTATCACCTGTGGATTTTCACTCTGGAAATGTCTTTGTAGACCTCAAGGAGACCAGCGGATAAGCATGAACCCAATCTCACTCATCAGGCATTGACATAAGAAGATTCAAGGGCATATAAGTTCTAGGGAGAAAATCAGACAGAAAAGTATCTAAGCATATTTCATAGTTTAAGGAGAGCCAATCAGATAAAATTTAAAATAGAGATATTTTTAAATTCGTGCCAGAATTCTCTGCTTGCATTCTTCATACTCCCCTAGTGTCTGGAGAAATTGCTCATTGTGGAACTAAGGGACAGAGGTTCCTAGGACCTCTTTGCCTTGCAAGTCGGAAAATGAGACATTGGAATGGCAGAAAAGTGCAGCCACATGCTGGTAGCAGTCAAATCTCTCCCCTTGATTCTCACTGTTTCTTTAGAAAAGTTTTGGGGTTACCTGGTGAGTGATCTAGCAAAGCTGGCAATTAAGTGAATCACGAACAGCAGGCAAGACTTCTTGTGCAACTCTCTATTTCAGCTTGCTTAAACATACTACCCGCAGTTATCCTATAAGAAGTAGTGGTGCACAAAACTTAGGAGATTCACAAAAGGGAAGAAATCTGGGCCATGTTTTAAAGTAGTGTCATTAAAATTTCAAATGCACAGAAATG
This sequence comes from Propithecus coquereli, assembly GCF_000956105.1. Classification (NCBI taxonomy): domain Eukaryota; kingdom Metazoa; phylum Chordata; class Mammalia; order Primates; family Indriidae; genus Propithecus; species Propithecus coquereli. Next base: position 9,063,579 of record NW_012136080.1, read on the forward strand.
CAGGAAGGCTATTGTGCAGGTGGTGTGGGTTTCATTAGTGTAGAGCTGACTGCATAGTTATCCCGACTGCCCTACCATGATGCTAAACATGCTGACCACTCTTTCAATGCACAAGCAATACACCAGTGTCTTCCGTCCCTGTGATGGTTACCTTGCAAATTTAACTTGCTTTTTGCAATCAATCAAGTTATTTTACTGCTGAATTTTTTTCAACACCTTGTCCTTTGTAGAAAATTCAAAAGTAAATGCAGAGTATTTTATTCAACTATTTTACCCATATAGGGGCAAAATTATTATGGTCCAGTTCACCTCACAAGACAATCACCAGTTATTTTTCTGTCCTGTCTGTAAAAAAGAGAGAGACAAAGAAAGATGACATAAACCCAGGATCTGCAAGTCCAACGCTTCACACCACAGGTTCATGGGTAAGATATGCAGAGAGGACATCTCAGAAAACTGCATTCTCTTTACCGTGCATTTCAGTGGGTTTAAAACACTGTGGTATGTTGGCTGTAAGAAATCATTTGCCAAAGCAGCAAACTATGGCCTATGAGCCAAATCCTGCCCCCCTTTTTAAGTAAAGTTTTGCAGAATCCAGCCACATCCATCAATTTAAGTATTGTCTATGGCTGCCTTCACACTGCCATGACAGAGGTCAGTAGTTGTGATAGAGATTGTATGGCCTATAAAGCCTAAAATATTTACTGTGTGGTCCTAGAAAAGCAGAAAAAGTTTTCCAACCCCTGTCCCAAAGGCTAGAAGAAAATAGCCTCCTTGGTCTCCTTATCTTAGTTAGCATCTGGGTTTCATCACTCCAATCCCAAGAGCAAGCAAGGAAAGAGAAACCCAAGAACACACGTGCCCAGAAGGAAGCTGGAGCGTTCCTCCTTGAGACTCTACAGAGCAGTACAAGGTCGCCCATCCTAGGCCTTCCCAAGGCAGGAGACCTCCCAGGGAGGTGGCAGCTCCATTCCAGTCCTCATAAGAGAAAGTGATGCACGAGATAAACTTAGAAAGGGAGCATATCCCAGTGACTAGCCAGCATAGGAATTGGTTGGATTGCTAATTGTCATACCTCAGATTTTCATTCTTACAGTCCTGGTATCTTCTTCACCTTGGACAGATTGTGTATTTTCCCATTTAATACTGTTCTTTGTACCCATCTTTTAAGGAATGAATATTTGCTATCAATATATTAATAGCTATATACATAAAATATGGAGCAATCTCAAAAATTTTACCTTTCCCCTCTCCATACCCAAAACTATTTTTTCTAACATTGTGACCCAATAACCATTTGGCCTGCAACCCATTATATTAGCAATCCTTCTCAGGATGGACTTCTGTGTCTGTGCTGCATTGGAGGAGCACGGCAGGGGAAGAGAGGGTTAATTACCCTCCTCTTAGAGGGTGAATCCAGTTATGCCCCTACTGCCTTGGTATCATATGGTGTTCTGAAAAATAAAGGTCCAGTGGGAAATGCCTTTTACTCTATGATCGTTTAAAGATTTGCTGTGTATTTAGCAGATTAAAGTCTCTAGGAAATAATGCAATAGAGAAACCGATTTAACTTTGTTTAACCCAGTATTTTAGGCAGCTGTTGACACAATAATGCTGCAAAACAAACAACCTCCAAAACTCCATGGCTTACTGCAAGCATTTGTTCTCACACTCACAAATTGACCAACTGGCTATAATTTGGCTGATCAAGGCTGGACTCTGCTGGGCACTTTTGCTTAAGGCTGAAGGTTGGCTGGACTTGGCTTTGGTCCAGTGGCTGGGTTCATGTTAGCTTCCAAAGAGCAGACTAAAGGGGCAGCTCTTGCACAAGGGATATTTCAAGCCTCTGCTCATGTTAGTTCTGCTCACGTCTCATTGGCCAAGGCAAGATATGTAGCCAAACCCAAGTCCAGGGGCAGGCAAGTACACCCCATTCACCACAAGGCCAGGACATGAACATGGGTATATAACCTACTACCCTCTGACAACCATTGGCTTTCTGAAATTTCTTCGGTCCCACCTTGACCCCATTAATATTTGAACTAACATCTCCAGTAGCTCCCAACTTTTTGGGCCACAAGACTCTCTTCTAATATCTACCAAAACTATTTTCAGGAATATACTTTATGTTAATTTATACACAACTGGCTGTGGGCATAACTATGGAAGGAGGCTTGATTTTCAAACACAAGACTCTTTCCACTATAAGAGAAAAAGAGGGAAAAAAATCTTTGAGAATCTATCCTCTCTAAACTTTTATGTGCTTTATTTATTCAATACTACTAGAAGGAACCTGAAATTGCAAGACTGGCCTCACACAGAATTTTAAATTTTTTCCAAGACTATGCCAGGAAATGATGTAGAAATTTTTTGCAAACTACATGCCCTCCTTTAGGATTTGCAAAGCCATGTTTTTGCCCCCTACAGCTGTCAGGTGATCACTGCTGACTCATTATGGTAGATTTACTTCAGGAATTGTCCAACTCTCCTCCTAGTCAACAGGAGTCTCAGGAATCTAGCCTGGGAGCCTGAGCTGGGTAATGGGTGGGAAATGTTGGCTTCTTTATCATCATTTTGGTTCTCAGTTTCAAGGAGATCTAAGAGGTGGCATCTGGAGTGAAACTGAATTAGAAGGCAAGGAATCAGTGGTGTCAACTGAATTGGCTAGTGAGATAGGCAGGAAACAAAGACCAGATACAAAAGCAGACATCTGAGGACATCCTGACAGCAGGATCCAGGACTGGCAGGGAGGTGGGGGCATTGCCTAGAGAGAGTTCTGTAGATCCTATGCCCCCTTGACCTTGCTGGTGGGTGAAAAGAATCCTGGGTCCATCTGAACCAGTTATGAGCAACCAGGTGAAGCTTGGGGACATCACGGTTAGACTGGGCAATCATTTCATACTTCATATAAGCGGTTTATTTTAGATTTGAATACTCTAAAACATGTTCCAGAGAACACAAGTTCTGTGGTATGCTAATGGACGTGAAATGCGGTCCCATGGCCAAAGGAGTTTTGGAAACTGTTAGAAAAGGTTACAAGGATTTCTTGGCAGGACTTTGAAGCACCTTTATAATGATAACATTCATTGTAAGTTTCCAAGAGGAATATCTTGTACACAGCATTTTCCAAACTAATTTGATTATGAAACCTTCTTTTTTAAAGCATTTTGGCAAAACACACTTTAAGAAGCATGGATATGTGACACAAATCAATTAACTTTGCTTCCTACTTAAAAACGGCACAGTACCAGAGTAAGGATATAAAAGAAAAACTTAAGTATAACAAATTATACTGTCACCAACTTAACGGTTTTATTCACTTTATTTTCATTCACCTTTATTTTCTTCTCTTTTTTCAAAATGTAAAAGGAATAATATTTTAATATGATTAAGTAGCTTTCTCTTTTGCATTTCCTCATCCTGAGCTTCCTATACAGTTTCTTCTACACCATGCTTCTCAACACTTAATGTACATACAAGCAACCTGGGGATCTTGTGTAAAAATGCAGATTCTGATCTATCTCAGATCAAGTTTTTCATTTCTATAAACTTTCAGGTGACGCTGTTGCTGCTGGTCCATGGACCACATGTTGAGAGAGGCTATTCCACAGGGAGGCTACTCCTTGCCTATTTCGTGGCTCACCATGAGGCTTGCTGCCCTAGGGTAGAAAGAAGATAAGGTGTAGAGACAGTGGAAAGCCCCAAGCCTTTCCCTTCCAAGCTGAGGCACAGTGGAATTAACAAAGCAGGTAGAGGAAGGCAAGATGTACCTCAATCTCCCCTCTGTGGATTAGAGTCCCAGAGATCAGAGGTGTATTAAAAAGGGGTTGAGGGAATTTCCAAAAAGGAAAAGACTTCTGTCCAGCTTACAGCTGCCAACACTAGAATGAAAATACTCAGTCCACCCTTGTACCAATGTGAGTACTCGGCCTCAGACCAAATTTGATGATGAGGAGCAATTAGACAGAGAAAAGGCTTCAGTGAACTCTCTAAACTGCCTTCTGGTTTCATGTATGGTACCGGAAACTTCCTAGAGCTCCTGAAAATCAGTCTGAAAAGTTTCACAGAAGGAATCGCAACAGTGGAGTCCCAGCCAGGCTTCAGGGGAACCTACAGCCCGACCTGTAAGCACCAAGGCAGGGGCTAAATTAGCAGGGAAACCTGGTCTAAGACCACTGGGATACAGAAGCAGAAGTTAGCAGCAGACATCAGCCAGACACTCCTTTGATGGAACTAGTTGACCTTGGAGTTCCCCAAGCCAGGGAGCAGCCCAGCCCAGTCCCTCTGCCACAGAGATCAGAGGGATTTCAGAAAATAATTCACAGTCTAAGAATCCCATCCCTACCCCACCAGCGAAGGTCACGTAAGCCATACCCCCAATGCACCCACTTGGAAGAGGCACATGGGTGGAGACAGGAAGAGAGTAGATGTTCTATTCAAAGGAAAATAAGCATAAACTTATAAAGACTGTTTAAATTACTGGCCTACACTCACTAACACTGGGTTCTACTGTGATTTCTGATTTTTTAATTACTTCTAACAACTCAGCCATTTGGAGGTATTAAATGCCTTCAAGTGGTTCATTTCTTCCCATCTAAGTTATTCCTTTTGTTTCATGGAGCTTCAAACAATTGATCCTAACCTCTCTTTTATCCTCCTCAAATAATTTTTTATGGATTCCCTGAGATGCTGAAGCATGTCATATGTGTTCTTGCGAGAACACATATCCCAATATTGGGCATTAAATGATTAAATAATACTATCTCTGAGCTCCCTCTAAATCAAGCTGCCAGCCAGAAGTGTAGAGGTGTTGCCCCAGAACACTCTGGCACCCTTGGCACTGCCCAAGGAGGAATGTGCTTCCATCTTGGATCCCAAATGGGAAGTGATTTAACCTACCAAAGGGATTCACCAAAAGGATTTAAAACACTCCTCCCAAACCAACAGCAAAAAGAGGAACACATCTTACTTACTAAAAAACACCTACATTGACACATACACACACACAGAGCATCCTGAATCCTGAAGTTACAGCAATGCCTCTCAGCTAAAAGCACCTCAGACAGTGGGGAGGAGGATTTCCCAGGATCTCTGCGATATTCCCCTTGATGATGGATAATATTTCCTTTCCTACTTCACCCCTAACCTCATCTCCATTCCCATAAGAATCACTACCACAGAGAGCCATTGTTAGCAATGGAAAAATGTTTCATCTTTCCACTTTCTCAGAACAAAAGTAATGATAATAATTAATAATAAAAATAATAAAGTTGAGAAACACTCTCTAAAGTTGAGAAAGAGCTGCTGTGTCACCAGCCCGCATAGAGGTTAACACTTTGCAGAGTATATTGAAAGGGCATGAAGCCTTTTATAAAAATTAATTGATAAGGACATATTTTAGGCAAGTACATATGAAAATTTGTCTGCAAAAAAGACCTATCAGTGATTGGTAATAAATAAAAAGCAGGAAGCTAACTAACATCCCAGGAGAGATGGGATATACAAGGAATGTCTACCCACTGAGTCACAGCTAATCTCTGGACCACAATTATAAGGGATAATCACCCACTCATTAGTGGGCAGAAGATATATTTCTTGTGTCCTTTATTATATAACTGCATAGTTTACCTGGTTCTGATCACGAATTCCCAACAAAACCTTTTATCTTCTGTATAAATATCTAAGTATATTCTCATATATCCAGACAGGAACTGAACAGATTCTACCTATTCACAGAGTCAAGATTATGGTGCCCCAATCTGAAGGAATCATGCATCCCCTCCTCCCTAGTAAACTGTCTTATTGTGAACTACCTGTCTCAGAAGCATGTGGCATCAGTGTTTACTTCCTCTTAAGTGAATAACATGTTCTCATTGCTTAAAAAAGCTGGACTCTATTCCTTCAAAACATGTTGGAAACCATCTAGACAAAATAATGTTTACCAAAGGTCAAACGAGGTCTTGAGTGTGCAAGGCCCCAGCCCACTGCACACTCAAGGCACCGTGGATACAGATGACTGGGCTCTCCAGAGGCCTGCAAACAGACTGAGCTTTCTCCCTTAGGTCACTGAGTGTCCTCCATGCCTTTCTAAATCATACTCATCCATTAAGGCTCAGATCAAATTCCACTTCCGTAAAGAAGCCTTCCTTGGCCACTCAATCCTTCATTGATCTCCCCTTTCACTGAAACTTCTCGAGCATGTATTGATTGTTCCATAATTACAGTATTTAATCATGTACTGTCTTGTATTTCTTAAGTTGTTTGTTTGTTTTTAATATAATTCTGAAAAGAATTTGAAGGTCTCATTACCAAAGGGTTTCTCAAATAAGGCATTGGGTTTCAGGTTTTTTAATAATATGGTTATGGTTTTAATATACAGTTCTTTGTTGGAAGCCCCACTGTTTCCTGATCGTAGCAGGGCAGTGGTCCCCTCCAATACTGAGAGTCAGGGTAACTACCTGATGATCCCACCATCCCGCTCGGACACACTCACCGCTTGCCCCTGCTCCTGACTCGCCAGCGCACATTCCTGACTTCAGCTCTTCTCTTCCACCCTCTGGCCTGGGCATTGCCTTTGCTCATGAGGGGTAACTGCCTCTCTCTGCTCCCGACTCAGCTCCCCTAGTTTTGGGCTGACTTCCAGGCTGTCCAAATTAGGCGTGTCCTTAGCAGACACTCCTAGCGTACCCAGCTCTTGGCTGCTGTTCTAACTTCCTCCTTACTGATAACCTTGGTTCACCTGGCCTCCCCCGCCATTCAGCAGCTCTCTGCCGCCCACTCCTGGCAACTTGGGGCACTATGCATCTCTTTCAAGGAACTCAGCCTGCTGCTTTAACTTTAAATTCTAGTTAAATCCTGTATATTTGGCATTCCTGGTGACAAATGATCACTCAATATCACATAAGAGGTGTTTTCAAGTTTAACTACTGTTTATTAAGCATTTACTTGCCTATCTCATCACTGACAATCAGCTAGCCCTGACTTTACTAGATGCTAATAGCTAAAATGTCCTCCTGAAAAGCCCTCTGTCTATACCAGACTTATATTTACATATATGTAAATAATAAACAGAAATGGGAAATATAACTATATGTGGGCCACTTAAATTTTAGACAAGTTATTATATTCCTCTCTTTTTCTGATTCCTCATCCATACAATAACAGGGGTTAGGTCTGATTGTACACAATGGTAACTCTCAAAGATTAGTTTATATAACAGTTGCTTGGTGGCTCACGCCTGTAATCCCAGCACTCTGGGAAGCCAAGGCGGGAGGATAGCTGGAGGTCAGGAGTTCAAGACCAGCCTGAGCAAGAGCGAGACCCCGTCTCTACTAAAAATAGAAAGAAATTAGTGGGGCAACTAAAAAAATATATAGAAAAAATTAGCTGGGCATGGTTGGCACATGCCTGTAGTCCCAGCTACTCAGGAGGCTGAGGCAGGAGGATCGCTTGAGCCCAGGAGTTTGAGGTTGCTGTGAGCTAGGCTGATGCCACGGCACTCTACCCTGGGCAACAGAGTGAGACTGTCTCAAAAAAAGAGAGAGAGAATTGCCTGGTAAGCATGCTAAAAATTAAAATTTATGGGTATCACCCCTAGAGACTTTAATTTTCCAAGGGGGGGCCCAGAGATCTACATTTTTAACCAGCACCAGGTAATTATAATGCAGGTGGTCCATGATAAACAGTAGTCTACTAGCCATCTTCTATCCTATTATTCTAGTCCTTGAGTCAACCGAAACCACACACTCTGAGGTTTAGAAATGGAGTACCAGCCTGACAGGGACCTGGGGTAAAAGCAGGCTTCTGTGAATAAGCATCTTTTATAAGCACAATAATCATGAAAGATTCTCTACTTGCCGTGGATGATTACAGTGCCCAAAATACAAGGGCTGTCTGGAAAGTATCCAACCACAATTTTCATATTACATGGCTGAATACTTTCTGGACAGTCCTCGTATGCCTAACACCAGCATCTGATGTAAGAGAGACTCTTGTAATTTAATAACCCTCTCTTTCATAATTTATCACACTGGACTTTGCAGCACACAGAGATGATAAATAACTGAGTCAGCAAATATCTTAGACAAGTAATTGTCATTCAGAACACACTGTAGTGTCCTTCGTTAGGCCTGGAGATGTGAACTTGGAGAGCTTAGTGGTTTTCTTAATTGTTATTTGCTTAGCCAAATGAAGACTTATCAGACTAACTGGGCTCCCTAATATCCTTAGGGCAAACACCAAAAGAGAAGATATTTCAGGCAGCTTCGATAGCTGCTGAAAATGGAGCTTCACTGTATTGCCAGTATAGTGCTTTGCAGCCGTGCGTCTCAAACATTAATGTGCATTCGGATCAATGGAGCTCTTATTAAAATGCAGATTCTGATTCTGCAGGCCTAGTGAGGAGCCTGCATCCTGTATTTTTAACAAGTTCCTGGGTATTCTCAATGCTGCTGGCGGCAGACTGCACTTTGACTGGCAAGGTTTCCTTTAGGTTTCCTCTCTATGGGCAGCCCGCCTGCCTTCTAACCCCAGTGTTACCACTTATTAACCACCTGACTTAGGGCAAGTTGTACTTTGAACTTTAGTATTTTCATGTGTAATACAGCACCTCCCTCCAAGGGTTATTGTGAGTAAAGGAGGAATGGCTGTAAAACACCTGGTGAGTGGAACACTTGTAAATGTGTATCCTTATTGCTGTACGACCACACAACTTCATGAGGCACTTGCGCAGATTGTGATCACTGCTTTCCAACATTGTTCCCATCCTTCCTGAATCATCTTCCGCCTCGCCTCTATAGTCTTCACTGATGCAAACCATCTTCGCCTATTGGCACAATAGGAGAAAGAGAAGGCAATGTGATAGAAGCAGAGAGAGAGAGCTTTGAAGATACTACGCTGCTGGCTCTGGAGAGGAGGAAGGGGCCGTGAGCCAAGGAATGAAGCTCTAGAAGCTGGAGAAAGACGATAGATTCTCTCCAGAGAGAATGCAGCCCTGCCAACACCTTGCCTTCCTCCCAGAGGAACTGACTTGAGATTTCTGGCCTCCAGAATTGTAAGAGAATAATGCAGATCATTATTAGACTCGGAGTCATCACTATATTTTTCCTATTTCATTAGGACCCCACCTAGATTGTACCTTTTTACTCACCCCTCTAGAATACAAAAACCATGAGGACAAAGGCCCTATCTTATTACCTGCTGTATCTACAGTAGGTAGAACAGTGTCTAGCACATAGTAGGTGGATTATAGCCGTCTTCTCATCATTCCCTGTCTTCAGGAGTCAGAGTACAATTCTTTAAGCTCATCATTATTCTTGTTGACCCAAAACTTTACGCTAGAGATGTAACTAAATTCCAAGAGGGATTACATGATGGGTGAACACAGGCAAAACCATTTCTGACTTGCAACTGACAAAACAACATGAAGGAAAAGTGACCTCTTGCTCTAAAAAGCAGCTAATCATTATCGGAAAAGGAGAAGAAATGAAGTTTTGTTGATCACAGAAGAGGAAACTAAACCTGAAAGGTTACATAACCTGCCCAAGCTTAGAGAATAAGGATTCTTCTTCAGGTTTACATAATCAATAAGTGTTTACTGTATAAGTGGTTCCTCTCACAATGTATTCCCTGGACTACCAACAACATATCACCAAGAAACTTGCAAAGATATAAATTCTCCAGCCCTGCCCTAGACCTTTACTAAATCAGAAACTCTAGGGTGGGATTAAAACTCAGGATCTATGTTTTAATAAGCCCTCCAGGTGACTCTGTGCACATCAAAGCTTGAAAACAAATGCACTTCACCATGCTGCTCTCAGCATCTTCAAACCTACTCTTAGGAATATTTAAATAATTAAATCAAAGAACCCACTAGTTACCCTAGCAAATATAGATTTGCATGATATATAAAGCTAGGAGTAAAGAGGGAAAAGGTTAGTATTTTTCATAGGATGGAAGTTTGAGAGAAAGCCCAAAATGAGAGCCCTGTTCCCACCCTCACACCACCTTGCTGGCCCTACCTCTCTCCTACCTCCTCTCCTCCTCCCTCTTCCCATCTCTGCCTCCATGGACAAAGTTTGTAATTTTCTTTAAAATACTCCTGCAAAATAAAGGAAGTAGAAAGAATAGATGAAATAAGATGGTCCAGTAGGGTAATTAAATTCAATATAATTTTTTTCACATTTGTGTGCATTTGAAAATTTTCTGTGATAAAAAGTTGTAATACATACATGTACAGTATAGTCACAGTGCTTAAATGAGAGGTAAGAAAGAATATGTGAACACTTCAGACTGCTAAGGGCATTTGTTGAAACAAGGAAAAGGCTATGTGTTTTAGGAACTTAACAATGCAACTACCCCATGGTTTTAGTCTTAGGATAGTAGCTGCAATCAGTAGCACCTACAGGTTCCGGAATGCTAACAAGATAACCCATTGACCCTAGAAAAGAAAAATCCCCATATTCTCACATTTAGCCTTGTCATGAAATATTTAAATGAGATATATTTATACGAAAAAATTATTCATTATTTATCTAAAATTCAAATTTAACTGGGTGTTCTGTGTTTTTGTTTGCTAAATCTGGCACCTCTACCACTACTCTATTACCCAACCAAAATTTGACACCAGGGTCACACGTTGATCCAAGTATATTTTCTACCTCAACCCATATCATTTTCTTCTCTTCTGCTCATTCTATCTCTCCTCTTCTTTCCCAATATATTTTCACTTTTCTTTTCTATCTTGGTCTCTGTATCTTATAGCTAATTTTTTCTACACTAAATCTACTCAACTCACACACATCAATGGAACATTTTCTCAAAATGATACCAGTTGGTGACAAACCTAGATTCAAAACAAATTAGTCAAGTTAACAGCTCATTGGCGTTGGCATTTTCTGAATAATTGCATCTCTTTCCACTACCAGAAACCCAAACTCAAGAATTTAGAAAGAGCAAGGAAGATAAGTGAAAGAACAGAAAAGAGTAGGTCCAGCCCTGAATTCTCCCACCTCTATCAGATAGATGGATATTTTTAGTTCAGTTGTTTACATCTTGAAAAGTGAATCTAGATAGTTAATCACTTTGTAAAAGAAAAGACAAGTTTTACTTTGCAGAAGGGAAGTTTTAAAAAAAGGAGAATCAAGAGTAAAAGTTATTAATGCATGGAGCTCTTTTGCTAACATTTTATAAAAACAAAGAATTTCACAAGTGTTCTAATTAGTCCTCAACCCCCATAGGTGGTGGGTGGCATGACTTCTTATAAGAGATTTACAAAGAGAGATCAAACTCAGCAGGGTGGAGGGACTAGATGGAATTCTGATGTTAGAGTTTAAAGTGTAAGAAAACTGGACTTTGTGGACCACTTGTAGAACCCAGGGCTTCCTGGACCTCTGCAGTCCCTGGAGCAGCAGTGTCAGGATGCATCAGCTAGGAATCTTTTGTTTGCAGGTCCCGGAAAACATGACAAACAAGGGATTTACTAGGTCTCATAACTGAAAAGTCCAGGAGCAACTTGCTCTGGGGGCTGAAACCACGTCACCAGGTGTTGGATTTTTTTCTCTCTGTGTATCAACTCTAACGTCCTCTGTCCTGGCAGCTCCATGCTCAGAACAGACTTCCTCTTACCGTTAGCAGTTGACAACAAAAGCTTAAGCTTTGCATACTTTCAGGTTCAAGGCCTGCAGAAAGTAAACAGACAAAAAAGAATCCTTTTCCCAAAAGAACAAGAAGAAGCCTCTTTGACAAGCATTGGCTGTACTTGGGCTGTGACTCCATTCCTTAATCAATTACTGAAGAGAGAGAAATGCAATCGTCTGATTGGCTTAGGGCCCTGAGCCAAGCCTGGATCACTCCAAAGCATATGGCCTGGAATAGGATAAACTCCTCAAGTAACTGTTTCCTGCCTTGTGATCAAACCTCTGCATTCTGAGAGGTGGCACAACCAACTGGAGTTGCATCAGAGTTCTGAGCTCTCTCTTGGCCTTTTCCCAGGTAGGTCAACCTGCCTCCTCATATTACGAGGAGAAGAATACTCTTGGAGCTCCCTTCAGAAAAGTCAGTTCCTTTAGATATCAGTTCCTGGTCCTCAGAAAAAGAGTCAGAAATGAGGCAGCATGAAAAGACAAGAGGAAAAGACTGGTGATATCAAGAAGCAACACATCCAAAGCATTGCATGACAGTCCTTCAACCCAGGTAGCAATGTAGTGCCGGGAGCCCTGACCAAGAGCCCCCTGCCCTTTCTGAAATTCTGCTCTATAATGACTAGTTACACCAAGTGTGAATCCAGAGAGTGAGTATAGCAAATACATATTGTATTTAATCCATCCAAGATATATTTCCCTCTTTTTCTGATAAAAGCATCCAGTTTTTCCTTGGATAACCACCAACTCCCAATCTTAGTGTGGTTCGAATGGGGCTGGAACCAACTCCTCGGCTCTAGAAATGAGCAAAGAATGAGAGTCCAGCCAAATACAGACAAATGGTTCAGAAATAGGCCAACGAGACTTATTCGTAGGACTTTTGCTGGAACTATCCAGGAGACAAACTTCCTTTTGTTCTGGGGTTGCCAAGGGGACGGGAAGTAAACTTGGTCAACTTGCCACCACTTGTAGAGAATCATTCTGAGAATAACGTTAACACAGGGAAAAGCAGATCCAAGAGGAGAGAAGCAGATTCCTGATAGTATGACTTGGGTAGATAGACCCAGCCATGGTTAAAGCCACTATAAAACCTAGGTTTTTCAGTTAAGTTGCTTTTTTTCTAAAATCAGTTTGAGATGGGTTTCTGTCATGTGCAACAAAAAGAGACACAACTGGGGCCACTGCTATCCTATGTACACCTATGTGAGAATTAGAAAATAAAATATCCTGGGTAGGCACAGTCCTGCAGGTTTAAGGCTCAGCAAATTGACGGCACATTTGTGCACATTAGAAAATGGCTCCCTTTCCTCTAGGCATATGCGACCCAAATCGAGGAGTTCTGTGATTTGTGGAGTGTGGGCTGGATTTCAGCCACCACTCACTCCCTCAGCTGGGCAGCTTTGCATAATGCTCTAACTGGATACATTTATATGGCAGCGCTGAGCCTGGTTAACATACAAAGAGTTCAAACTTATTGACTCAAATTGGTCTTTTTATTGACAAAGACATCGGTTGTGCTAGGACACGTCAGACTCACCAAGTTAGAAACAGGCCATAAAGGGATGACCAAATGCACCAGTTATTATGCACAGCAGGTGCTCAATAAATGCCTGACTCTTATCGTTATAAAGAGATAAGACCTCTTGAATATCAATACCAATGTGGATTAAGTACCAAAAACAGATAAGAGGGGATATCCATCTGGTTGGTAGTACAGGACACCTGGCCAAGGACAAAGGCCAGCATCTAGACTCTGCCAGAATGGGCCGGCAGAGCATAGCATCTTAAGAACTGAGCAAAATGTGGCGGGAAGCTTTCCCCAAAGATTGACTGTGGCATTTTTAAAATATGCCCATAAATTCCCTGACATATTCCCTTCAAAAGGTGGGGCCTAATTCTTGTTCCCTTCAGTGTGGACTGCCCTTGGTGATTTGCTTCTAACAAATATGTCAAAAAAAGTCACAAGATATATATTAATAAATTTGGAGAGGAGAACTGTATTTCTTAAGAAAGAGGCTCACAACCTGCAGGCTGGGAAGTGGGCCTCCATGGAAACCAGAGGCCAGCACTTCAAGGGAGAGAAGGATGAGACAGGAATTTATGCTGAACGGGTTGGCCAAGTGTGCATACTGAACAGGTTATGACCGGAGCTATGAATATTCATGAAGGGGGTCATTGTTAAATAAACATGTGTGTTACATGCATCCCATGTTCACTTTAAGGTGGAGGCTTAACATCTAAATGCATTAAAATTGGGCCCCATATGTCAAAAAGTGAAGCAGGGACACAAAGGCACTCAAATGTGCAGCCTCTGTAAACCGGCCAGAACCAGTCCATGACTGGTGGTCTCTCATCAGGAGAAAGTTGCAGAAACCAGTCTCTTGTCCAATCAAAGCTGTAAGTATGGCTTGTGGAACAAGGGGATCAGCCAGTCAGCGTCTGGTGTGAATGAGCTGCTATTGTTGCAATATTGCCTATTTTAAGGCCAGTGATAGAGAAAAAGAAAAACCTTGTGGCAGTTAGAACATAGTTTATTCTGTAAGTGTTGGTGCGTGACTTCACCCTTGTCAGGCATGGCCTTGGGTCCTGTTTATAACTTGTTATCTTATTACCACAAAGAGTTGATTCCACCAGCCTTATATCTCTATTTTAAAAAACAAAATGTGACGAACAATGGTTTATGACTTTGGAGACTAGATCTTAAAAACCACACCTTATTCTCTTAGATGGCTCCCTGTAGGGGAAGCTAGATGCCACATCATGAGGACACTCAAGCAGTCCCAAGGGGGCACTCACATGGCAAAGAGCTGAGTCTTCTCAGCAACAGCCGGCATCAGCTTGCCAACCACATAAGGAGCTGCCTTGGAAGCAGCACGCCTGTCCCCAGCCACGTCTTCATCCCTTCTGTAGTCTCTCTGCAACTTCATGAAAGACTCTGAGCCACAACCACCTAGCAAAGCTGTTCTTGAATGTCTGACCCTCAGAAAGTGTGCAATATAATAAATGTTTACTGTTGTTTTGAGCCGATAAGTTTTGGAGGTAATTTTTAATGCAGCAATAGATAACGAATGTGCTGACTACAGAGCAAGACTCCAGCTGCTAAGAGTAATGAGAGAGTCAGGCAGGACCCCAACACCAGAAGAAATGGGACACTGAGCTAGGGAACAAGACAGAAACTCAGAGATAGAAACTGGGGCAAAGTCAAAGCAAGAGGAACTGCACGGTGTCTGAGTCCTAGAAGCAGAACTATGAATTCAGAGCTTTTTCTATTTCATCTTACTTGGAGTCCCATTGCTGCAGAGCCAGGGGCAGGACTGAGCTTGGACGCTGGGCTACTAATGGGCCACTCCTCCTGCAGGGGCTGCAACCTGGTGGAAATATTGGCTTCCTGGTCTGGCTCCAGGGACACTGAAGTCTCAGGAGCTAAATTGCACCAAACTGAGTTGTCTGGAGCCAGTGCACAGATACCAAGGAGCAAGCAGAAATTACATCATAGATGAGATCCATGGCCTTAGAAGGAGGCCAAGCATGAGGGGTCACAATCAGAGCTGGAGAGGAGTGAACAGTTGAGATAAAACAAATAGTCACAGCTCAAGATGAAGGCTAGAAGAGGGGGGACCTGAATCAGGCGGGACCCCGGGGGCTGGTTACGGGAGGAGGGGTTGGGCAGGCCTGGTGAAGGCTCGAGTTAGATCAGTGTTTCTCAAACTTTAATGTGCATCAGTATCACCTGGAGGGCTTTTTAAAACACAGACTACTGGGCCCCACTTCCAGGGTTTCTGATTCAGTAGGTCTTGGGAGGGACCTGATAATCGGTATTTCTAGCCAGTTCCCAGGTGATGCTGCTGCTGCTGGTCACTTTGAGAAGCACTGAGCCAGGTGATGCTGGGACTCAGGTAGAAGAGCTGGGGTTACACAGGGGTGTGGGACCAAGTCTGTTGCAGCAGGAAGTATGTGTACAGAAGAGACTTGAGCAGAGAACCATTCATATGTCCCCTGAATCTAGGTAGACATCCGCATGTGCCATCCCAACGCCCCCGTCACATTTCTTAGGCCCTACTCTCTGCTCATGCTACACTTTACCACAGAAATGAAATCACTGTCAAAGACGAATTACTATCCTTCACAGAGCAATCGCTGTGTGCCATGCCCTCTGTCAACATATTATTTAGTTCTGACATCCACCTTAGTGAGGGGAATATTATTATCACCAATGTACAAACAGAAAGAACCCATAGCTCAGTGAAGTTAGTTAGCTGACCTCAAATCATTTCAGGGAGCTAGAATAAAACCGTAAAACTCTTCCTAATTGTATTACAATGAGAGAGGTACAGTCCTTTGTAAGCAGAAAGCCCAGTTTGCCCCAGAGTAGAAAAAAATCCATCAGGCAGCAAAATACTACATATGAGCTTTAGTCGTCATTTCTTTTCAAAGAGAGATGAGACAGAGATGTTTAATGAAAGCTTGGATGCAATCCATTTTCTTTTAAAATAGAATATAATCAAGAGTCCTTTGATTTTTCTCCAAGGACCCCTGCTACACAGCAACTTACAAAAAACATCAAATACAAGTGAGGGGAAATCTTCATATGGATCATTTCCTTCCCATCGTGTGCACAATTGACCCATCTGTGGCTTATTAATTTGTAACTCTGACCCTGGGGACAAAGCCTGACTAGCTCTTTTTAATGCTGGGTCGATTATAGTTGTACAGAAAAGTTGGAAACAACTAAAATGTCAAATATATTATTTTCACAAATTTATATAATCCATGGTAAATAGCATGTGACACTTAAAACTCATATATTTTAGAAAACTTTTAGAATACTTAATGTCATGAATAGGATATATGGTTAAATTTTTGAAAATCAGTTTATAACTGTTTTAAAAATTATGTCTTAGGCTGATATCTTGGTTTGGTTCCCACAGGTGCAGAACCCAAGTTAAGAATTCAAGTGCAAGTTTATTTGGGAGGTGACCCTCAGGACAGGGGAAGTGCAACAGGAGAGGGGAGGGAGTAACTTGCGTTACCATGTAAGTTAATGCTGTGGGGAACCAAACAATTCCACCAGGGAATTCCAAGAGCCAATCTAGAGGGTATTTCTACTCAGACTTATCCCACAGAATCTGGAGTATTTAAACAGCAACTTCTGTCAATCATTGTTTGAGGGCTGCTCTCATTGGCCATTAATCCTCTGGCACTTCTAGCCTGCCACAAACAGGCCAGAAAAGCCTTTGGGGAAAGAGATGCAGAAGCTGGCAGCTGGAATCAGGCCAGAGTGAACTACTGTGGCCAATGCTGCAGGGAAAATCGGCAGAGCATCCACAGCCTCTGCTATACCTGAGTAGCCCAGAACCTAGAGCTTGAGGCTGAAGCTTATGACTATTATTTGTTCAGAGTGCAACCTCAGGGAGCAGGAGTGAGGTGAAAGAAAGTGGGACGGAGCAAGAAGATTAAGTCAGCTCAAGGGTGCGTTTCTAAGCTGGCGATCACATGATAACAGGACATCTGATTGCTTAATCTCATAAAGCTGTCTCTCAAAAGGATGAATGAACTACTGCATCCCGGGACAATCTGTCCCCAGGAGAAGAATTTACTCCTCAACTTTTATATCTTATTGGTGAAAGCTTTTCCCTGATTCTGCATGTGGGGGCACCAAGTGGGCCTCATGGCCTCACACACCTCAAAAGCAAGAGGGAAGCCAAGAGTGGGAGGCGAGAGGCAGCCAGCGTGGGCAGGGCTTTGCCTATGTGAAGTTGGCAGAGCCCTTACATATTTGGTTACCCAGTGGCAGCCACGGTAGAAAAGGTGGCCAAAGACCTCAGAAATAGTCAAGGCTAGGAGGATTTGAGATGCTGCCTAAGATATGCCTGATACATATTTATTCCAATTTTTGTTTAATAAATATTTTCAACACACACATAAAACATCTACATGTATGAACACAAATATGTATAAACAAGACAAAAGTTAAAAAAATGGTGAAGATCCAGCCAAATTTTGCTTCCTCCTATATTCTTTGAAGTTTTATACAATATAGTTTGATATTTTAAGGAGAAAAATCATGTGGATAGGAAGGCAGAACAGTAAACATTTTTTTCAAAGTAAAATAAGTTGGTAAAAATAAAGATTCTGTGTTTTACTTGATATCGGCATAGACAAAGTTGTCTCCTCCAATTCAAGGTTGAATCGTTTTTTTTTTTTTTTTTTTTTTGAGACAGAGTCTCACTCT